>NC_059366.1:47050000-47207500 GCF_019703515.2 Myxocyprinus asiaticus | reverse complement strand
AGTTCTGCCCACAAATGTTCTATCGGATTGAGATCAGGGCTTTGTGATGGCCACTCCAATACCTTGACTTTGTTGTCCTTAAGCCATTTTGCCACAACTTTGGAGGTATGCTTGGGGTCATTGTCCATTTGGAAGACCCATTTGTGACCGAGCTTTAACTTCCTGGCTGATGTCTTGAGATGTTGCTTCAATATATCCACATAATTTTCCTTCCTCATGATGCCATCTATTTTGTGAAGTACACCAGTCTCTCCTGCAGCAAAGCACCCCCACAACATGATGCTGCCACCCCCATGCTTCACGGTTGGGATGGTGTTCTTCGGCTTGCAAGCCTCACCCTTTTTCCTCCAAACATAACGATGGTCATTATGGCCAAACAGTTCAATTTATGTTTCATCAGACCAGAGGACATTTCTCCAGAAAGTAAGATCTTTGTCCCCATGTGCACTTGCAAACTGTAGTCTGGCTTTTTTATGGCAGTTTTGGAGCAGTGGCTTCTTCCTTGCTGAGCAGCCTTTCAGGTTATGTCGATATAGGACTCGTTTTACTGTAGATATAGATACTTGTCTACCTGTTTCCTCCAGCATCTTCACAAGGTCCTTTGCTGTTGTTCTGGGATTGATTTGCACTTTTCACACCAAACTACGTTCATCTCTAGGAGACAGAATGCGTCTCCTTCCTGAGCGGTATGATGGCTGTGTGGTCTCATGGTGTTTATACTTGCGTACTATTGTTTGTACTGATGAACGTCGTACCTTCAGGTGTTTGGAAATTGCTCCCAAGGATGAACCAGACTTGTGGAGGTCCACAGTTTTTTTCTGAGGTCTTGGCTGATTCCTTTTGATTTTCCCATGATGTCAAGCAAAGAGGCACTGAGTTTGAAGGTAGGCCTTAAAATACATCCACAGGTACACCTCCAATTCAGTACACCTCCTATCAGAAGCTAATTGGCTAATTGTCTAAAGGCTTGACATCATTTTCTGGAATTTTCCAAGCTGCTTAAAGGCACAGTTAACTTAGTGTATGTAAACTTCTGACCCACTGGAATTGTGATATAGTCAATTAAAAGTGAAACAATCTGTCTGTAAACAATTATTGTAAAAATGACTCGTGTCATGCACAAAGTAGATGTCCTAAACGACTTGCCAAAACTATAGTTTGCTAATATTAAATCTGTGGAGTGGTTAAAAAATGAGTTTTAATGACTTCAACCTAAGTGTATGTAAACTTCTGACTTCAGCTGTATAATTATTTTCTTAATTGTTGGAATTCAAAATATACATATCAGATATGCTCTTCTTACTAGTAAAAATGCTCATTTTTATATCAATAATTACTAGTTACAAGTGCAAACATCCATACCTGATATTAACAACTGAATTACAACTAACTTATTTTTAGCTTATTTTTTTTAATCTGTCATTTGGGTTTCACTAGTGGCAAAGTTAATTTCTGACATCTGTAACATAATATAATGTATCATTTTCTATAACAGTAGCACTTTATAATAAGCTTAAATTTAATAATATTAGCAAATGCATTAGATATCATGAACTAACACAATAAAAATACAATTGTTCATTGTTAGTTCATGTTAGTTCATCGTGCATTAACTAATGTGAACAAATGGACCATTTGATTTAAAACATGTATTAGTATATGCTGAAATTAACAACTGTAAATCAATGAACTAATGGAACCTTATTGTCAAATCTTTCAAGTTGTCTTTAATTACTCTTTAGTTTAATGATATCTAAAGTCCATTTCCAGATATCTGAAAAATGGAATTTGCACGTTAAAATAAATTTACAGAAAAAAGGCATTTTTATTAGTTGTAATTTAATTGTTATCAGGACAAATTCTATTAGTGAAAATGCAGTTACAAATATACTTTTCTTACATTGATTTTTTACTAGTTGAAAGAAAAAATAATAATTGAGTAATGAAATAATTTTTATATCATGCATGTTTTTTTACTAGTGCAAACTGAATTACTGATATAAAATGACTGATCACTAGTAGTAATGCCATTGCTGATATCAAGAATTAGTATTTTAGAAAAAGTAATTGTTTATATTCTGCATGTGAGTGTTGAAAGGGCTTACGATGTTCTGCTGTGTTTGAAGAGCATCATGGGAGATTGTTGTTGTTGTCAAGAGTGTTTATGTGCTGTCAGTCATTTTATACACAATCTCCGTCTCTGTTAAGAGGTACAATTTTGGTTGTAAAGAGTGACACAGGACCTGCATATGAAAAACTCTGTGAATGACATTTTAAAATCACTTCTGGACATCAGTGCTACACTTTTACCATTTCAATGACCTTCCAGTATTCTAGCACAAACTCTCGAAACGTGTGCATGTGTGCGAGTTGTCGTGTTGAATGTTTAATGGTGCTTTTTAAATTGTGATTGTTTTAACAGTGTTATTGTTTTGTTAATGAATGTACTCATGCTTGCATTATTGGTTAGAGATGAGAACCCTTCATCATTACACACATTTTACTATAGTTCAGTTCTGACTCTTTTACCCATAAACAGTGTTACCACTTAATTAATCTCAGTTAACCTCATCAAGCAGTTTTATCCCCTTAAATATGAATATATTCAGTGAAAGCTGCTGTTTCAACACTAATACAGAAGCTGATTTAAGAACCACTACAAACTCTTCTCATGTCCAGACATTTAATCTTGTCCTTCAGTGGATGAAAGTGAACTCTTTATGAAAGTATCTGGTCATTTATTGTTGTTTTATCTGTCTTTGTCAGTGATTTAAACTTTTGCTCTATACTTTGAGTGTTCTGCCCATTTCCTTTTTAAATAACGTATTTAACCAAGTAAAGGTAACGTCTCGTATTACTCTACAGCACTAACTGAAAGGAAAAACACAAATCTATAATGAAACCTTTCAAAGGCTGTTTAACCCAATGAAACAGCTGCGTTTCAAACCTGATTTGCATCTGATGTGGGAAACTGACAGAAGCACTTTTGCACAAAACCTCATTTTTATTATTATTATTATTATTATTATTATATGAGAGAATTTGTAATGTTACCAATAATGAGAACATGGTTTACCTTTTGCATGTTTGTCATTTGGAGTATGTAATGGAGTTTTATAGCTTTGTTTCTTTCCATGCATTACACATGCAGTTATGTTTAATAAAATGTTTTTAACCACACACAAATCTCTGTTTTTATTATTAGTCAACTTTAAACTGCGTTTGCAACCCATTTTATTTTCGTGACATATTTAGTGAAATTAGAACAAAATGTTGGGTGAATTAGAGGAGCAGATGATAAGGTTTTGAAGAAAGATTATGAAGACAAACAATAGTTATTTTCTTCAGAATAATGTGCACTAATGAATCGTTTACAATAAGACCGGTAGTATGTCTTAAGGTAAACAGGGGCAATTTTGATTTCAAAATTAGTCTTTAACGCTTTAAGCTCGGATGGACCCGCCGAGAAACAAATAAATAAAAATATTAATAGACTTGACCAACAGAAAATAGGTATCGTTTGAAAGCTTTACTTTGCAATGCATGTTGGCATTGTGACCAAAACTGAACATGTGCTTTGAAATTTGCAGGTAAGTGTTCCGTTTTGAAAACACTATGTAACACCATTTTTGTTCCTGGGTAGTAAGTGTTATTTTCTAATTGCTTATGCCTCAAAAGTATAGAAAATGGCTATTATTCCCCACAAACTTTGCTTTTGAGACCAGGACAGTGATATTTTGAAATGTACCTATTTCCAATGAGAAAACGGTCTTTTCGTTCTCATAAAGTCAACAACATATGAATCCAAATTAACATGTATTTATACTAAAGTAATACAAAAGCAAAGGCAAAGATAGCAGGGAAACTTGGTAAATGCCACCATTTTTAAGTCTCCTTTGACCTCCCAGTAGTGGTGGAGCTAGGGGGTGGCCAGGGGTGGCCGTGGCCAACATGGACCGAAGCCTGGCCACCCCATTGGCCACCCCACTCACAACTGCCGTGTTGGTCATTTTTTGTCTTGGGCACAATTTAGTTTTTAGAGGTGGAACTGTCTCTGTACAACCGCAACACACAGGGGTCTTAACATGTGTGCACACCAAGGCCGCCACACCTCTCTGTTCCCCCCACCCAATGATATGGAAATGCTGCCTGAAATTTCTGTGCCACTATAGACTGATCGCTGGCCCCTGCCAGGCCACCCCTGTGGAAAACTCCTGGCTCCGCCCCTGCCTCCCAGCCGTACTCATCGTACGTCAAGGCATCCTTGATGCTGTTGTAATCCTCCTTGAGGTGCACCGAGTGAGCCAGGGGAAGAGACGGGTACTTGTTACCATTATGGAGCAGCACGGCTTTGAGGCTCCTGGATGAGCTGTCAATGAAGAGGCGCCACTCATTCTGGTTACAGGCGATTCCGATTGCCTCAAATAGACTGGTCACATTGTGGCAGAAGCAGAGCCCATCTTAACGGGTGAAGAAGCTGGAAAAAGGTTGGTGATGCTTCCTCTGATCTGCGACTTGCACACTTTCATCCAACAAGTTCCACTGCTTGAGCCTAGATGTCAAAAGCTCGGCATTGGACTTGGTGAGACCAAGATCTCTAATCAAGTCGTTGAGGTCTTTTTGGTTGGGGTAGTATGGGTTTCTCTCCTCAGCTCCACCTCTGAAATTGTCATCTGGATCTACAACGTCTTCCTCGCTCTCTGACTAAAGAGGGCTGCTCTCTCTCCGGACGTGTGGGTACGGGGAGCTCATGGCAGTGTGGCACCGGGGCGATGGATGAAGGAAGGTCCGGATACGTGATAGCAGGTGCATTCTTGCCAGTCCGATGTTTGGAAGGGTCCACCATGCAGAAGTAGCAGTTGCTTGAGTGGTCAAATTCTTGGGATAGTGAACTTCATGGCTCTCATTTCCCCTCTGTACCATCCTACAAAAATACATTTATTTCACCCATGACTAATGTGTAAGAGATTCTCACAACTTTTTTCAGATATGATAAATTTTTTCAATAAGTGCTCGCAGGTGAAATGAGGTGCCCAGGGTTTGTCTTGATCCCCGACAGGCATGTCGAAATATGCCTTGTAGGCCTCACACATCTTAGCAGATGCTTCCACAGAGTTCTTTTTCACTCGTCTTGATAAATTGGCCGCAGACATAGCAAAATGCGTCTGCAGGATGCTTGCAGCCTCTTGATGCCATCTCAGAAAAATGCAGATATGTATCCACTTAGACAGCTGGAACTAAACTGAACTGGTGGGCTTAAGGCCCCTGTATCTATACTACTATTTATATTACTGGAAAGTTCTAGAAGTTACTCCAAGTTTACTCAGCACTGAATCTATCTGGAATGTTCTGGAAAATAGGTAAATTTCAAAATATCACTGTCCTGGTCACAAAAGCAAAGTTTGTGGGGAATAATAGCCATTTTCTATACTTTTGAGGCAAAAGCAATGAGGAAATAACACACTACCCAGGAACAAAAAAAAAAAAAAACGGTGTAATTTATTAACAATTTTGCACTGATGTTTTTACGGATTACAATAATATGTACAAACTGATCAAATAGCCATGTGTCATATGCTGTTGGAAAGCTCTCAAAGAGTAGAATACAACCAGCCTATTTGTTTTACTCAGACAAAAGTATAGCGAGTAATAGATAATTATGTCTTTGACATACTGTACATGTAAGCAGGTGTTGCTTATATGCTGCATTTTCGCTTATAACTTATAAGAGCATGTCATATCACATACCATTACTTAGAGGCACCGATTAAAGTACACACAAAGGATGCATGGATCATTAGATAATTGACATGTAGCGCAATGTGCACACAGCAGCTGGCTAAAAACACGTTATCGGAAATGCTGCAGCTTCATGGAACGCTAAACCAATCAGATTAGGTTGAGATTGCCCCAACCAATGGTGATAATCCTCCATATTTGGGCAGAGAGTCATGTGACCATTCCTTGCAATTACATATGACCACCAGGAGATGGCGCCAAGTACATGACACAGACTCAATGGTGACTCAAATGACACAGAATGAAACTCATTCTGTGAAATCTCATTACTAAAATCATGTCTGCATGTTATACAAACCTTTAGTCATTGTTGTGTTTGCATGTGTAATTAGTTTTTATGTACAATTATTATGTTTTATTCGTTTGGAGTGGCTTTTGGACACATGGAGATGTTTTTGGATACTAGGATAAATGCCACAACTTTTGATTTGTTGTATCAACACAAAATGTTACTCAGTTACAGGTGACATGAGTGGGAATAGAACAAAAGCAGTTTTTCAGAGCCACCTTATTTAGGTACGTCAAGCCAGAAAAATAAAAGTTAATTTTTATGTGACTTTTCAGCAGTGTCTTTGGTGGAGAGTCTCAGAATTTATCAATCTACCTGTATATCTTTAAAATGATACCAAACACTTTAACCTTTTTTTATTTATTTTTTGGTAGAGTTATAAGCCTTTAATTTTGGGTATGCCACTGAAACAGGAAATCTTTAAAAACACCCTGAAAGCCTAAAGGGTTAAACAACAGATCTGTCCAATCTAACTGACGACACGAGCAGATGTTGTGCAGATGGTTTCATTTATTTTATTTTGATGATGTCACTTATCAGAGTTCGTTATTTACAGATCACATGACCACAACGCTCCTCATATCAACGTACACAAAAGTCCACACTGTTGATGCTTGTATCAGGTGATCAGTGATGTCATCATGGTTTGGAAGCGACAGATGGTAGGTTGATGAAGCTCTTCATGGGCGGCAGAGGTCTGATCTTGCGTCCCGCCCACCCGCCCTTCCTCTTCCACAGTCCACTCGATGGTCTGATGCCCAACCAGCGGTTCCGACCCGCCTTACCGATGATGCGCTTGTTGTGATCGATGTTTGACACTCGGCCGACCGTTGCCACACACGTCTCCAAAACCTGGGAAGAAAACTCACCGTTAAACATGACAGATGCGATGCGGTTAAATTATTCTGACCAACTCTGAATGTTATTTCAGTGATCTCAAAACATTTTGCGCTCCATTTACACCAGTGTTTAGTGCTGAACACTTCAGATCAGATCAACTGAAGATAGATGTTCATATAGCAATTAAAAAACATCGCTAAACACAAAAGCAGATGTTCTCTTACCTGAATCTGATGTTTAGAAGGGAGCTGAATAATAGCCGTGCCGTTTACTTTACGAAGCAAAACTCCACAAGTGCCTAAAAAGCAAATGATTTATAATAACAAACTTGCTCTAATTCTATTGTTGAATCAGGATTTCCTGTACAAATCAAATGTGCTGTCAGTATCTGTACCTGCGGCACGGATATACTGAGCTCCTTTTCCAGGATAAAGCTCTAAATTATTGACCAGTGTCCCGACAGGAAGCGAGCCCAGCGGATAAGAGTCTCCCTCATTGGCTAAGACTGCGATGCGTCCGATCACACCAGACGTCTTGATCAGATCGCCAGCTTCCATGTTCTCTGTAGCGATGATCCAGCGCTTACGACTTCCACCAGCGACCAGAGCGATGTCTGCCGATCTGATCGGAGACAAACACAGACGGCTGAGAGACTCACAGCAACGATGCAAAAAATGTTTTATGGGACATTCACAACATCCACAGACTGTCAACACAAACTAAATCTAAAACTGAAATATAAGGGTATCACAAACATACACCGATCAGCCACAACATTAAAAGCACCTGCCTAATATTGTGTAGGACCCCCTCAGATAACCACTCTGTACAATTGTGCTGAGAAGAATATCATCTCTGAATGCTGTTCTGAGATGAGGGTTGGAGCTGTGTTGACAGCACGAGGGGGACCTACACAATATTAGGCAGGTGCTGTTAATGTTGTGGCTGATCGGTGTAAATCAGATTCATTAAGCAATGACAGTCTTCCTAGCTTTCTTGTTCTTTTAAAATTTGAAAGACTCAAAATAAATAATAAGGGCTGTTTGGAAATGTGAAAAAGTGTGTTTTAAATCACTCCACAAGTCATGTTTCCATTTAATTTATGTGCAGAATCACTGTGAATAAATCAGCGTATCCATCCCATCTGTTTCAGAGGGCAAAATCTGCAATAAAAATGCAAGTTGAAGCCACTGTGGCTCTTTTATTAAATGTATTAAATGACTTGAGATTCAAAATGCTCTGACGAACCTCATGTCATAGAAATATATTCAGTTAATATGTCTTCATCGTAGATTACGTGCTTAATTATGCAAATAAAAAGGTTTTATAGAAAAAGCTTCCACATAAAGACTGTGCATAAAACTTAATATATATATATATATATTGTGTTGCATGCACATTTTTTTTATTATTATTATTATTAGCATCTTGGTGTTTCCATCCAGTATTTTTTATGCAATATCTCAAAATTTGTATAAAAATACATAGATGGAATCCAGAGACTGAAAACATTCCAAAGAACCACAATAAATTTGTTTTGCAGAACGAACCCAAAAAACGGAATGAAGTCCCTTTCAATCGTTCCGGAGTGAAAACTGTATTTTTAAATGTTGGTAATCGGTTAATAACCAGTTAATTTCATTCAGGAAAACAAAGACTGAATGGTTTATCACAGTAAATGTTCAGAATTACACTACTTCCTGTTGCCCCAAAAATGAGTCTTCTCTCTTTTTAGTTGAACATGATGATCATGTGCTTTGATTCTGAATTAAACTGCTGCATCACACATTTCTTTGCCTTAATGCACGTCGATGTGGATGAAGTCTTCTGTGACATACTGAAAACTTTAAGACACTATTTATAATAACTTAATATACTGTACATGCACGATTAATCCAGATACAAGGAAAACATTATTAGAAGTACATTTCTCCATCTGCACTGAATTATTGTTAGATATGATGCTGCTGGGTTTTGACTGAGAAGCAGATCTGTAATTAAAGCAAATAATTGAAATGAAATAATTGGGCGGCCTGCACAAGATGCCGTTTAATCCAAAAGTACCCACGCAGTGTCTGCATGCATGCAGGAGAGAGAAGTTTAGGCTATTAATTGATTTTAGATGAAATATTTGTGGGGATATATTTAATATTTTATTGAAAAGATGTTATTTTATTTAGGCTACTGTATACTTTGCTTGTTATGATTTCTATGCTGATAATTCCTCCACATGGGAAAAAATTCATTGCTTATTTTCACTTATTTTGGTTGAGGAATGTCCTTTATTTTCCGTGTGTCTGGTAACACTGCAACTACATATCATCCACCCTTAGCAGACTACTGGCATTTTTTATTTAAAAGAAAGTTATCAACTGTTCTTTAATTTCATTCTAAGCGTTTGCCATTTGGAAAGGAGGCAGTGGAACACCGGAACAGTTTCTACTAAAAACATTTTGTTTTTAGTGCCTGATGTAAATCCTGCTACTGACCTGCATGGATCGTATCTCACTTCTACGACCTTCTCAACGATGGGCTGATCCTCATTTCCTGCTTCATATCGCAGCCGCTGGAAGTCGATCATTCGATAGCGCTGCTTGTGTCCTCCACCAATCCCGTGCCTGATGATCTTACCTGCAGTACACAACAGAAACATGTATTAAGACATGAAATAGATTTGACTGATTTCATGTTCAGTCTCAGACCTTCAGTCTGCACCTGTGTAATCTCTCCCTCCGGTCTTCTTCATGCCGATTGGTCGGACGGTGTATTTCTCTCTCTGTTTCCACAGACTGCGGTTCTGCTGTAGTGACGTGCTCGTGATGAATCCTCTCCATGCTGTCAGTGAGCTGCTGAAGATGTTTGCAGGTGCACCTGAACTGGCCTGAAGAACAGAGCTGCTCACTATCTGATGGGGAAAACATCATTAGATCAGCTGATGTTATTTCATTAATGTGCTTGTTGTTTATGAAGATCTCACCTGAGACGGTACGGGACGAGAGCCCACCTTACAGAGAGACAGAGACCTCAGAGCACAGGAGAGAAGATTCACAGACATCCTCACACTAACACACACATCACAATGACACGTGTAAGTAAAGTGCACATTTATGGGCAAGCACAACTGACTTTTAATCATTCGCAGGGTTAGCATTTTAACCAGTGAAAATTAATTTCTTGATATCTATAATTCAATTTTCATTAGTTTAAATGCTAATTCTTTATATCAGTAATTATATTTGCACTAGTAAAAATGCTAATTTCTGATATCAGTAGTTTGTTTTTTACAAGTGACTATGTTCATTTCTGACATCTGTGACGTGATTGTAACTAGAAAAAAACTTTTACGTTTATTGATATTACAAATCCATTTCCAGATATCTGAAATACCAAACCTAACATGCTGAAATACAGTTACATTACAAATTACAAAATGAGCATTTTTGAGATCAGGAATGGATATTTGCACTAGTAACAATGTAATTACTGATATCAAAATGGGCACTTTTACTAGCAGAAATTCTATTCCTGATACTAAGAATTAGTATTTTAGTATTCAGCTTGTCATACAAGTTTCAGTCATTTCATTTAAAGTCACAATGGAAGGCCACCAAAATAATGCTAAACTCTCAACAATCTTCAATAAATCATATCTCTTACAGATTTGATAATTGTCATAATTTACATAATTTAATTGACATAACAGTCACTGCATCACACAGATTGTAGCTTATCCAACTTTATGTATACACACACACTCACAAACACCCACTCTCTCAAACACGCACACACAGACAGACACAAACACACAGACAGACACGCACAAACACACTCATGCACACACAGGCACTCACAAACACACAAAAACGCACACACAGGCAAATACATGCAAACACAAACACACACAGACACACACAAACGCACACGCGGACAAATACATGCAAACACACACAGACACACTCACAAACACACAGACACAAACTCACAAACGTACAGACACACTCAAACACAAACGAACACACATTGACACAAACACACACACATCGTTCGATCTGAAATAACTGATAACAGCATATACACTTCAGTCTCAACAGACACTCTCTTCTCTCAATCACTGTGTTTTTAAATCTCTTTCTTCCAGAGAACACACACATTGATTACTTACCGTGATTATGTATATAAATTTGAATATAAATGCCCTTCACAAGTATCACGCTAGCATGCCATAGTGTCGCGCTGTGATGACGTCACACGCTTCCTCATGATGACGCAGAGCTGACAGGTTTGTGAGCGCACACTGACACCTACAGGTGCGAAATTAATCCAAGAACCATTATAACTTAACTTAGATATATGTTTACATGTTACATGTGACTTAAAAGCGTGAACATACAGTGCATTTTATTCCTTTTCATTAACCATAGTAAATTGTGTTTATTATTGTGAGGGGAGGATAACATCTCATCTCAACACATTTATTAAATGGCTATGCCCCTCTTGATATGTCGTGTGATCATCAACATTTGTGAGAACGGTTTTGAGGTTTATTGGTCCCATTTTATGTCATTAGAGAATACTGATCTGTGACATTCTATTATGTTGGAAATATGAAGTTATTATGTTTATTTATTTTAACAGTAATATATTTATATTTGTGGAGTAAAAAATATGTATTTATTTATTTAAGTGAAAAGGTAAAGTTAGACCCTTGGGGTAAGATGCTCCACTCAGAATTGGGACAGAAGGCCTCCAGTGGCATGTTGTTGCTGGCATTACTATTCATTACTTTATTATAATTTATGTGTTTATTGTTGAAGAATTCCATGCATTAGATGCACATTCCAAACATCTTCACTATTCATTAAATATTATAAAGCCTGTTTGAGTAGAATTATTAAATCTGAATTCATTGCTATTATGACATCCCTTCAATAAAAAATATGGGTGTCTAAACATGTATATATTAATAACCCTATACAATATATAATTCGTAGAATAAGTTTAACTTACAGATGAATCCCTTTGACTGAGATTTGTCTGTCATTATTCAGTTATTCAATTATTCAACTAAATTGTGACAATGCATAATTATCTAGAATATTTGATTTAGTACTTTACATTAAATGACAAAATTACTTCAGTAAGAATGATATCAGATTTATTTCATACATTCTCTAAAAACAGCCCCTCTTCATATATATATATATATATTGCACTATGACTGCTAAATTAATAAATGTTTCTATTTATTTCCCATGAGAATATATTTCATCCCGAACATGCTTCCTCTTTACAGTAAAATAGTTTTAGTTTTTGTTTATGTAACAGGCGTGCTGATTCAGTGGTTGAAATTTAATTAAAAAACTGAATTGAGTTGGATGTTTTCACTGTTTAATAACCTATATAATTAAATATATCCTGCTTAGACAGATTAGATTCCCATCTTTCCAGCTGTTATATGAGTTATATGAGGTGGCTGTGGCTTTTTAACTAATATAACTAATGTTTGTGTTTGACATTCTCCAAATTGCCCGTGAAGATTGATGCTCGTGAGTCTCTCTTATGGAGAACTGCATTTATTTGTCCCACAGTAACAAGCAGTTTACAGTCAATATCTCCATCCTACACCATATAAAAGCAGTCACTGAAGCCACACATCTACAGTTTTGTGTTGAAGGGCTCAGTATTACTTTTCCACCTTTACATGCTCAGTCCGGACAGCAGTCATGCCACACCTAAATAAATGCAGTTGCACAAAAAACTTTAGTTGTTACTATTAAAAGTAGAACAAGAGAAATGATCTTCATTGTCTAAAACATGATGGTTTTAAATATAACAAAAATATAACATAAAAAATAAATAAGAAAAAAACAACTATTTTATAATAATATTTTAAATTACATAAGATATTATTTTTCTTTTCCAATCACATGACCATTCAAATATATATTTATATCAGGTTCACCTAAAAGCATCTATTGGTGTAACACTTTATTAAGATTCTTGTTTTTGAAGTTTTCAAAACATCTTTGCATGTAAGCGTGCAGAGCCTATAATGAAAAAAACAACCAAACATTTTCCTTGATATTATTACTGAACTCCGCATAAATAAATAAAATAATAATAATAATAATAATAATAATAATAATAATAAATTTATTTGGAATATTCAGATGACGTATTTGTTGTTTTTGAAGGTTTATTGAATATTAGTTATAATGAGCCACGCCCCTTTAAGGAAACGCCTCCTGGAGCATGACGTAATTTTACCGACGCGTCTGTGATTGTGCGCATGCGCAGTACCACGTCGACAGGGGCGCGAGTGAATCCTGACAAAAGAGACGCTGCAGGTGTGAAATCTCTCTTTTTGATTAAGCCTTATTAATGTTTATGTATTATTTGTGTTTTTATATGTTTACTGTTAGTGTGTTTATTCATAAAGCGCGTTTCAGAGACTGTTCATGAGTGAATCTGCCGCTCACATCTGTGTGTGTTTCTGAGGTAAAACCGAGTGTTTTGTCTACATATACTACATTTATTATCATTACAGTCACAAAATATCATATTTATACTCTCAAATGTGCTGTCTGTCTAGACTGCATTTAAAATGCTGTGTAGGTGGCAGCTCACTAGGTTTTGAGACCCAGCCTAATAATTGATTATTATCCATATATGATTATTATTATATGAATATTATTATGACAGTATTTCAGACAGTTATATCAAGGACTGTCATAATAAGCATGATGAGAGTTCTAATTATATCAGACGTATATTATTTCTGATGTAAGCAAAGAGATTTCTCAGGCTTGTATGTTTCCCTGCGTTGCTGTTTGTTAAATATGTAAGTTTTTGTGTGCACTGTAAACTGTTGTGTCCTGACTGACAGGTATAGATTCTGTGTGAGATCTTGATATAAACATCATTAACGTGAATGTAGGTGATTCAGAGAGAAAATCAGAGCCAAATATAACTTCCTCTCTTATAATTGACTTTCATTTCTGTAGGTTCATTCTGTCTCGTGACGGATCTGATGAGAGTATAGACAGTCTCTGTTATCATACAGTTCTGTTTCTGAGGTCTTTGTTGATGTTTATGTTGGGAAACTGTATTTGTGTCCAGCGGCAGCTTCAGTTGTGAGAGTGTTTTCACTGTCTGTAAATGTCTCACTGTGCATACATGCATTACACACTGCAGAGTGTTTGTTCAGTGTGTGTGTTCTCTGGATCTACAGCTGTCTTTCTGACATCATCACCACACCCTCTATACACACTCACACATTCTTTCACACTCACACACTCGCACTCACACACGCACTCACACACACATTCTCACATTCACTCACTCAAACATTCACTCACTCACACATTCTCTCACACTCACACATTCTCTCACACACTCGCACTCACACACTCGCACTCACACACACACACACATTCTCACATTCACTCACTCACACATTCACTCACACACACACACACTCTCACATGCACTCTCTCACACACTCGCACTCACACACACACTCACACACTCGCACTCACACACACACACACACTCACTCACATTCACTCACTCACACATTCACTCACACACACACACTCTCACATGCACTCTCACACTCACACATTCTCTCACACACACACACTCTCACGCACTCACACACACACACACACACACACACACACACACACTCTCACATGCACTCTCACACTCACTCACACTCACACACACACACACACACACACACACACACACACAGACACTCACTCACTCACTCATACACAGACACTCACTCACACAGACACTCACTACACACACACAGACACTCACTCACTCACTCATACACAGACACTCACTCACACAGACACTCACACACACACACAGACACTCACTCACTCACTCATACACAGACACTCACTCACACACTCACTCACTCACTCATACACAGACACTCACTCACACAGACACTCACTCACACACACAGACACTCACTCACTCACACACACAGACACTCACTCACTCGCACACACGCACACACACGCACTCACACAGACTCACACTCACACAGGCTCTCTCTCTCTCACACACACACACATTCAGTCTGCTGTTCTTCTATGTTGAACACGTGATTCATATATGTATCTGAAATAGGTTGGTGACTGTTGAGTTATTGATGACTGTGCTGTTATTTAAAGATAGTGAGCATGTGTTCTTCAGTAGTGCAGATTCTCAGACTCTAGTTGATTAAACGAATGCAGGGTCAACTTCAATAGTGGTTAATGGGAGACTACGGCAAATGTAATTTTTGCTTTTCCATTTGCTCCAACATCAATAGACAATATTACCAATATTACATTTCCAAAACTTTCCAAATGATGAAAAAAATTGAAAGCGATGATTACGACCTTCAGAAGAGAGAAATATTTTAAGGCCAAGCCATAAATTCCTTCAACAAAACAAAAAGCAAAAAAAAAATATCATGATTATTTTAATATTGCAGCCCTAGATAAATAATGAAAACTGAGTAAGAACATTTTGATCTGCTAAAGTCCATACCTTTGACCCAAATACGATATAGATAAGATATAATATAGAACTGTCTTTTTACATAAAATAGAAAACTGAGTAAAGAGAAAATGTCTGTTCTTCCGCCCATTCATTGAGAGGAAAATTAGCCTGTCTTTGTCCTGCACATATTGTGAATTTATGCAGGAACCAGATATTTGTTCTGATAATCATTGGTAAATGGAGAACAAACTGATTTAATAATGTTCGCTGACACACATTTGTATATAGATCTAAACCGGATATATGCATGTATGCAGGTTCAGTGGTGCTTCACGTTTTCATCAATGTATCTTTTGTTAAAAAAAGGGTTGTGCATATGAGCTGACAGCACTTCTGTAACAGCCGCTGTGGCGTATATTTTTCCGTCTGTAGATTTGACTGTACTCAGCAGCTAAGCAATTTGCATGATATCTTTGATTTGAATAAGATGCAATAAAATGTGCTCACCTAAAAGCTGCTGGTTCTTGTTTCGGAGAGGAGTGTAACTGAACTACGCCCAGTCAAGTTTGAACACGTGCGCTCCTTTCCAATGACCACTGATGCTGTTGCACGCACCACTGAGTGTTGTTAATCTCACCGCTGAGTTTTGCGTGAGCGTTCGGATGTTTCAGACTGCGATGCGATTTTATCAAAATCAGTCAGAGGGTCAGATTAAACTGTTTGGAGGGCCACCAGTTGACTAGCCTTGCTGTAGGCCGCCTCCTTTTTCTTTATTTTTATTTTTAAGGAGGTATATTTTATTCACAATTGCCAAACAGCTCTCCAGCTAAACGTACAGTATATTGGACATCTGCCTGCACATAGGAAAAGCTTTCAGGAGCTTTATATTTTTGTGCCATCGTCTTAAAATTTGAAACAGGTCTTCTTGAGTCTTGTGGATTTGAGACTATTTATAATTTCTGGGTTGCTCTGGCACATTTAAATATATTTTTATATAGTAAAAATTGTTCTGCAGTAAACATTTCTAATTAGTGTTGTCACGGTACCAAAATTTCAGTAGCCGGTACCGATACCAGTGAAATTTCACGGTTCTCGATACTAAGGATGTGCACAAGTAGTCGAATACTCGAGTATTCGTTCTGCAATAATTATTCGAAAAATAAAAGTACTATTCGAAATGTTAAATCCTGAACACACAAACTAAAACTCACAGTTATAACAGAATGCACTGGGTGGCGCTGTTGAGTGTGGACACGAGTTGATCACATTTGATGAGAAACCGTCCTGTCAGTACGTTCAGATGGACACCAAAAAGCGTGTTATTGTGAGAATGTGGCTTACTGTGGGAAAGGTGGGTTCCTGTTTAAATATACTGTATTAGTGGTGTACTCTTTACTCCCGTATATGTGCAGCTCGTCAGAAAGCAGCATCCCCGTAGCAACGTAATCCCCGCGACGCTTCTGTAAACAACAAACATGGCATCCGAGAAAGACTTTGGGACATTCCATCAATTAAACTGGTGTGTATAAATGAGTATAGTTTACTGAACATGTGGATATGCTTGTTGTTCTAAACAAAAACATGAGGTACAATATAAACATAACTGTTATATGTGGAGTGTTTATAATCGTCCTGTACATTAACTGCATCAGCTATTTCTAATATACTTGGGCTATTAGGCCCACTTTGGATTCTTCTGGTTTGCAGGTCTTTGTCTGAGAAACTCATCACCTCACAGTCACGTGTACTGTAATATCTCGCCGTCCATATTCAAATCTACTCTCTCAGTGCTTTGGTTCTTCATCTGCTTATCTTAATTGTGCTATGCTCTGTGTGTGTGTTTTTTTTAGCTGTTCGGTTATGAGAGTGTCTGATCTCTTCCGCTGCAGTTGGGTTGAGCTCTTTGGTTGAGAGTGTTTGGACCTACACATGTACAGTATCACAGTTTAAATATTCACACACGGTGTACATGCAGTTATAAGTGAGCTACAGCCGGCTTTTGTGTAGTCAAGCTACGGTTTGCATCAGTCTAAGTATCGGCCTACATGACCCAATGTGTAATGAAATATTTGATGGAAGGACGACAGATACGCAGTTAAATACATGTTACACATCATGTGGAGCAAGCACTCACAGTTATGGACTGATTAACATGCATACAGTGCTGTGAAAATGTATTTGCTCCCTTCCTGATTTCTTCTATTTTTGTGTATTTTCATACTAAATTGTTTTAGATCATCTTTGAGGTTTTAAATGGATGATTTTTACATTGGGATGTGTGGCAGAGCTCATTTCATGACCACTGGTGGGAAAAGCAATGGGAAAGAAAATGACAGAAATTTAAGGTGTAATGTTTGTAAATGTTACATTATGATTTATGATATAAAAGTGTTACAAAATATAAAAAAAAATAATTCTAAATACTTTTTAGATATTTTCTAGAGAATCAGTTTTCCTCTGGGATTTGGTCAAAAGAGGGTCTTCAAAGGTTCTGCTTCTCCGTATTATGAATTTCTTCATGTTTGCTTTTGTCTAAGGAAGAAGACATCCTACGCTTTCTCACATACACACACACACACACACACACACACACACACACACACACACACACAGGCACTAATGTGACCTCTAATGTAAGAGGTCACATTACGGCTCTCCGCATTCATTTGTAAGGTATCTGTAAACGGTGACTTACTGTTGTAATGCAGTAGTTGACCGTTACGCTCTCTCCTATGATAGAGCCGTGAAGGTTATCTCAGTAATTAAAAGAATCTCTGGTGCTATCCTGTCATCGGAGCTCACACAGAGGGAAGCCTTGTTGACGTGCATCGCACGCGCACCTGCACCTGCGTGCTCCAGAGATACAGTAGGATAGATGAGAATGTGTCTTGCGTGTGATTCTTGATGGATCGCACAACACTCACGCGAAACCAATCTTTAAACACCACGCGCTCATCCACATTCCAGATGAGAAGCGTAGTTAGCGCTTATAAAATGGCAAAAGCACGATGAATTTGAATATCATATAATATGCTTTGATGGGCTGAAATTTTGCTTCGGTGACCGCTGAAAATTTTCCAATGCAGTGAAAACCCTGGTCACTGTGTTTTTGTAATAGATTGTAGAGAGAGAGACTCACACAGACCACAGGTACTTTAGCAGATTCAGTTACCACGTTTACATGCATTTAAGAAAATGGTTTATTCCAGGGTTTTTGCAGAAAGTGGCGTTCTGGAACATCATGTAAACAAGAACGTGGATTTCCTTACGCCATTTTAAGGATTAAAAGAAAGTGGTTTAACACACCTAGGTTTCTCCCAGAGAATGCGGCTTATGTGACCATGTAAACTCACTTCCTGTTCTGGTTGCTGCTGGCAGCCCGGCACGCTGCACGAGTCTGTGTTTGTAGCTTGCTAGCCTGCTTAGCATTGCTTATTCGTATACATTCATCATTTTAATCTTTGCCATTTTACCACGTGCTTAGTTTTTGTCCGCTTTTCTACCATTTCATCCGTGTATTTTACCGCGCACACCGTTTCTATCTTTTTTTTTCCCCACTTGTCTACATCTCGCGTCTCGACTGCATGCATTTGTTTCCTCCACTGTGTTTTACACATCAGTCTCAGACATCTGGTGATCAGGAACCACATCGATCTCAAACCCTCGCCGCTCAAGAACTACCATAACAACAACAAACAATTGCGGTAAGTCATGGCATCCGCTCATGTTATTTCTTCCTGCATTGCATGCCACATGTTTACTATAGCTTCTTCCATCAGCAGTGAGTTATTCACATGTGATAAATGTAAGGAATTAATCAGGCTAACGGAGAAGGTTAATGAGTTAGAGACACGCATCTGAACGCTAGTGGAGGTCAGTGAGATAGAGAAGCAGGTAGATACTGTTTCGGATGCGGGTAGTACAACGAGCAACACACACACTTTGGTTCCGGCTGTAGAGCCCCTGCAACAGGGCGTTTGGGTGACGTCTTGGCGGCATACTCGCTCAGCAAAGCGACGCCACTCTCCTGTTCCTGTTAGGTTTTCCAATCGATTCTCCCCACACAGTGATGCACCCACTGAGAATCATGTTGAAAGAGCCTTAATAATTAATGATTCTATTGTAAGGAACGTGGAAATAGAGACTCTAGAAACTATTGTTAAATGCATTTCTGGGGCTCGAGCATCTGACATCAGATCAAATTTACAAGTGCTGGCTAATGCTAAATGTAGATTTTCTAAAATTGTTATTCATGTTGGCACTAACGATTTCAGACACCGTAATGTGCTCTGGTCCCCTCCCTGCTCGTCATGGCGATGAGGATTATAGTAGATTAGTGTCACTGAATGGCTGGATGTCTGAGTGGTGTCCAGAGAATAGCATAGGATTTATAGACAATTAGAAGAGTTTTTGGGGTAGACCTGACCTGCTAAAGAGAGACTGACTCCATCCCTCCAGGGAAGGTGTCACTCTCCTCTCTAGTAATATGGCTCATAGTCTTATTAATGATAGTATCTGACTAACTAGGGCACAGATCAGGAAACAGACAAACTGGCTAATCCAAACGTCTGCTAGCTGCATTGAGATGTCACACAGGTCACATAAACTACAACACAACACACATTCATCTCCTAGATATCATATAAAGTCTGTGTCTGTTCCCCGAACTACCAAACACAAACCCTTCACTAAATCATTTAGAAACAATTGAAGATAAACATCATATAAAGATAGGGCTATTAAACATGAGATCTCTTTCAACCAAAGCACTAATTGTAAATGAAATTATTACAGATAATTGTTTGGATGTGTTCTATTTGACTGAAACCTGGCTTAAACCGGATGAATATAGTAGTTTAAATGAATCTACTCCCCCAGGTTGTTGTTATAAACACGTGCCTCGTCTGAAGTGTCGAGGAGGTGTTGCAGCAATTTACAATGAAGTTTTTGGTGTTACTCAGGAGTACATTGGCTACCTGTTAAATTTCATATTAAATTAAAATTCTGTTAACTACATACGAAGCTTTGAATGGTCTAGCTCCACAGTACTTAATTGACCTTCTGACACACTATATTCCATCACGTTCATTACAATCACAAAATTCTGGCCTGTTAATCGTTCCTGGAATATCAAAATCCACAAAAGGAGGTAGATCCTCCTAAACTATGGAATAGTCTCCCTAACACTGTTCGGGATGCAGACACACTCACTCAGTTTAAGTCTAGACTAAAGACTCATCTATTTATTCAGGCATACACCTAATTTATCCATCAACTCACAATTAATCTGCTTTAGTGATGTCTGCTGGAACCAGAAACATTTCTCAAACACTTCTCATAATCTAGAACTCTGCAATAAATTGAATGGCATCTACAATAATATAAATATTTTTTGTTTCCATGTCTCAACCTCCCGAGGTTACCAGAGCCGGCCAGATCCAGCTCCGTTCCTGTTTGGTGTCGGACTCCACTGCTACGTGTCTCTGAGTGATGATGACAAACTACAGCCGGTGCCAGCCAGACATCACTTCAGTTTATTACGATGGACTTCAGAGGATGAACTGATGCCAGCTCCAACTGTAAGACATGGGATACTTCATATGCCACTGCCCGAACCTTGGACTTAGGATAGACCTCACCGAACCTCACTGAAATGACCTGCAGGTTGAACTGCGATGCACCTCATTGATCTCTGCCTGAATCACCTTTGTCTAATGATGGACTACACTCTTATAATGGAATACATAGACTATCAATTAATTGCCCGTCATCAGCCAATTAACAAAGGACAATACATCTATATGAACTTCTGCAGTTAATCCAGAATGAACTTCAAAGACATTAGTCATTAATCTTACAGTTCTTACAAAATCTTTGTTTAAACACTGACCCTTAACACTTACTTAGTTTACTCATTTTAAACCATGACCTGCACTGTACATAACTAATATTGTCATTATATTCATGATGTTAGTCAGAGGGGAACTGACCCCCACAGTGAGTCTGGTATCTCTCAAGGTTATTTTTCTCCATTAATAAAAATGACTTGACTTAAACGCATTAGTGGCAATCTAACCGGTTTTTGAGGAGTGTGCATGTGTGTGAACAGACCTCATAACAAACGTCATAGGATTGAGCCCAACAACATGTCAACACAGCAGAAAGAATTCAATAAATGTGCTGGTATATTGGGAATCCTGGAGTTTGATATAAGAGGGAAACCCCACTATTGCAGAGCAAAATTCTGCTGCAGGTCGAGATAGAAAGTGAAGGAAACAAACACAGCAACAACTCTGGAATATCTGGAAATAAAGCAAAGCTGTATCCTGTGTGTGTGTGTGTGTGTGTGTGTGTGTGAGATGGGGAGGTGGAATAATTTTGTCTAGTGTGGCTGCTGTTGATGCAAATGAACATGGGATGATGGAGGAGGAGAGCAAGTGATGGCCTGAGGATGGGGGTGGGGTGTGATGGGGTCAGAGGTCACTGCAGAGGTCGGAGGAACACACACTGAAATGTAGATGACCAATTGCCCATCTCCTGTTCACAGCACATCTAACTGTTCATTTGCATAAGCACACACAACAAGATTTTTGAAATGTCTAAAAAAAACAAATGCTGCCAGTGTTTGTGTCTCTGATCAGCAGAACACTCTGAGTCAGACAGCTTTACACCCGGGCATGAGCTGGCATGAGTCAGCACATCTGATTCTGTTTCTGGTTGTTTTCTTACCTCTTCCACTCTGCAGTATGATTACTCATGCTTAAATGCACAATTGTAATTAGCGATTCACTCTGTTGAATTAGCAGTCTTTAGTGAACTAAAATGAATCCTCTGTTGTTTTTATTCAGATGTGAGGTTGCTCATAGTCACACTTTGGCTGCGTCTCAACCTTGTGAGCTGCCTACCTAGACAGCACTTTTAAGTGTTTTTGATGTGATTGAATTGAAGGGTCAAAAACACCTATAATGTGCAAACATGCTGTAAGTAGCTCACTAAGTTGAGACACAAGTGTTTGTCCTTCTCATTTGTGTTTATCTCAGCAGATGGAATGATTATCAGGGCTGTTTGGTTCCTTTGAAACTTCGGTGGAGCCGAGCACGATGAAGGTGTTTCTCTACATGTGGAGACGTGTCTGCATAATAAGCTGTAGATTAGAGACGAAATTGTCTGCAGAAAAGTGTTCACTGACAAAATCTTCCTTTGGGTGATTCTCAAGAAAATGGTCCTATTTTACTCCAAAAACAAAAAAATTATATTTTGCATATAGAAAATGATACCTATTTAAGCCTATTTTATTATGGCTAATTAAGAATTTTAACATTGACATTACACTCACCGAGCACTTTCTTAAGAACACTATGGTCTGTCTTGCACCAAAAATCATGCCACGGTCGAAATCACTGAGATTACATTTTTCCCCATTCTGATGTTTGAGTCCAGACCTGTATCTGCATGATTGTGTGCATTGCACTGTTGCCATATGATTGACTGATTAGATAATTGCATGAATAAGTAGGTGAACAGGTGTTCCTAATGAAGTGCTCTGTGAGTGTATTTTCATGACAGTCATGCACATTTTAGCCCCCAGTTCTCATTACCGCAGTGTAAGAAAAATGATATATTATTAATACTGTTAAGTATTTATACATCATAGTTGTACTCCCTTATTGCTGCCTTTCATTTTCTTTTATTTGCCTTTCAAATGACTGTTACAGAAATGAGAATCATCATTGAAAACAATGGCAATGGTAAAAGTAAAGCATCTGGACACATTACACTAATGAGAATTGGGGAGTAAAGTGTGCTTAAATGCAAACAGTCTTAATAGTCCTAAATGCATACTTAATTTTTTTTTTTTTTTTTTATATTGATTTGGGGTTAAATATGACCAGGGCATTTTCTTGACAGATTTCATGAGAATCACCCCTTTAGGGATTTCAGGGATGTCCTCAATTGAACAAACTGATTTGTGAATGAAGTAAATGTTGTTCTTTTAGGTTTTGTGTTAGTCTTTAGTCATTATAGGCCTAATTGGCTTTTAAAGACGCATTGTTTGCGTGTGTGTGTTTAGCTCATTCCATAAAGGTTTAATTCTGCAGGGGAGTGGCTACATCCTCCCCCACCCACCTGTCTCTCTCTCTCTCTCTCTCTCTCTCTCTCTCTCTCTCTGTGTGTGTGTCTCTCTCTCTCTCTCTCTCTCAGTGAGGGTTGGGCTGATGATGCTGAGACAGGCAGAAATCAGAAGGAAGGTCATACACCTCCTCCTCTCCTTTATCTGCGACACACAAATATCACACACACTCTCCATCGGCGTTCAGATCAGTGAAGCTGCTGCTTGGTTTGGTTCTGTTACTGGGGTGTGTTGTCGAGGCTGGAGTCTTTGTTTCACCATCGGTCGTGTTTCTGGGGCGTGAGTACCGTGTGCTGACAGTGAAGTTGGCTGAACACACACACACACACACACACACACACACAATATATAACAGATATAGTGTAAGCTAAAGGATTGTTTTATCTTATATATTCATCCTTGGAGAAAACTGAAAAAAGTTACAGTGTTATAAATAGTAACACTAATTTGTTATCATTCGTAATCTGGTATAAATTGCAGTCATCTTGAAGGAATTATAAACAAGTTGATGATATTTCCTACATTGACTAGATTTTGTTTTGGTTCCCTCTTAAATTTGAGTCCATTGTTTGACAAGCTCTCAGTAAATCGTCTTTAGCTGTATGTTGTTGTCAGTGCAGGTGTGTTTGCGTTTGCTTCTGTCTGTCTTTGTGTTCAGGTCTCTCTGTTATTGTCTCATTAATAAGATGAATCTCCAGTGTTGTGTTGTTCAGTGGGTGTTTGAGAGAGAGAGAGCTTCAGCTTTTGTCATGTCAATTTAATCAGGAATGTTCAAAGTTATTCCAGGATGTTTCATCTTTACATTCTATAAATGATTTTTCTCTGAGTGATATATTATGGAGATGAGTTGTAATAGCCAGGGGATTGTGTGCAATGACTAATTTCACCGGTTAAACGAAAGTTTTGGAATCTACTAGTCTAAAAGTAAGAAACCATCAGAAACTGTCAAACATTGTGTGTCTATGTGGTCTTTAATCTGTTATTCCAATAGCCAAATGTCACCAAAAAACAGGGTATATACACTATATTGCCAAAAGTATTCACTCACCTGCCTTTAGACGCATATGAACTTAAGTGACATCCCATTCTTAATCCATAGGGTTTAATATGACGTCGGCCCACCCTTTGCAGCTATAACAGCTTCAACTCTTCTGGGAAGGCTTTCCACAAGGTTTAGGAGTGTGTTTATGGGAATTTTTGACCATTCTTCCAGAAGCGCATTTGTGAGGTCAGACACTGATGTTGGACGAGAAGGCCTGGCTCTCAGTCTTCACTCTAATTCATCCCAAAGGTGCTCTATCGGGTTGAGGTCAGGACTCTGTGCAGGCCAGTCAAGTTCTTCCACACCAAACTCGCTCATCCATGTCTTTATGGACCTTGCTTTGTGCACTGGTGCGCAGTCATGTTGGAACAGGAAGGGGCCATCCCCAAACTGTTCCCACAAAGTTGGGAGCATGGAATTGTCCAAAATCTCTTGGTATGCTGAAGCATTCAGTGTTCCTTTCACTGGAACTAAGGGGCCAAGCCCAGCTCCTGAAAAACAACCCCACACCATAATCCCCCCTCCACCAAACTTCACAGTTGGCACAATGCAGTCAGACAAGTACTGTTCTCCTGGCAACCGCCAAACCCAGACTCGTCCATCAGATTGCCAGATGGAGAAGCGTGATTCGTCACTCCAGAGAACGCGTCTCCACTGCTCTAGAGTCCAGTGGCGGCGTGCTTTACACCACTGCATCCGACGCTTTGCATTGCACTTGGTGATGTATGGCTTGGATGCAGCTGCTCGGCCATGGAAACCCATTCCATGAAGCTCTCTACGCACTGTTCTTGAGCTAATCTGAAGGCCACATGAACTTTGGAGGTCTGTAGCGATTGACTCTGCGCACTATGCACCTCAGCATCCGCTGACCCCGCTCTGTCATTTTACGTGGCCTACCACTTCGTGGCTGAGTTGCTGTCATTCCCAATCGCTTCCACTTTGTTATAATACCACTGACAGTTGACTGTGGAATATTTAGTAGCGAGGAAATTTCACGACTGGACTTGTTGCACAGGTGGCATCCTATCACAGTACCACGCTGGAATTCACTGAGCTCCTGAGAGCGGCCCATTCTTTCACAAATGTTTGTAGAAGCAGTCTGCATGCCTAGGTGCTTCATTTTATACACCTGTGGCCATGGAAGTGATGGGAACACCTGAATTCAATTATTTGGATGGGTGAGCGAATACTTTTGGCAATATAGTGTATTTCCATCATGCTTTCCTTGAATTATGATCATTGGACATTAAACCTAAAGCATGACATTCACTGAATCAACGTTAGCCAATATAAGAGCAAACCTAAAAGCCTCTTCTGAATGGAATTTACCAGCTAAAAATTACCTAGCATAAAACAGTAAGAACATTGTTGAAAATAATTACTAATAGGTTAGCCAAATTTATAGAAAAAAAAAATTAAATGTGCTGACAAGTTGTGCATATTTTGTGACGTGCATTGTGATCCACTACAAATTATGAGCTGTTTGGTTATGAAAGTGTCTGATCTCTTCCGCTGCATTTGGGTTGAGCTCTTTGGTTGAGAGTGTTTGGACTTACACATGTACAGTATCACAGTTTTTTTTTTTTTCTTTGATTTTCTCCCCTTTTTCTCCCAATTTTGGAATGCCCAATTCCCAATGCGCTCTAAGTCCTCATGGTGGCGCAGTGATTCGCCTCAGTCCGGGTGATGGAGGACGAATCTCAGTTACCTCCGCGTCTGAGACCGTCAATCTGCGCATCTTATCATGTAGCTTGTTGAACGCGTTACCACAGAGACATAGCGAGTGTGGAGGCTTCACGCCATTCACCGCGGCAACCACGCTCAACTCGCCACACACCCCACTGAGAACGAACCACATTATAGTGATCACAAGGAGGTTACCCCATGTGACTCTACCCTCTCTAGCAACCGGGCCAATTTGGTTGTTAGGAGACCTTGTTGGAGTCACTCAGCATGCCCTGGGATTCGAACTAGCGAACTCAATTTTGTGTAGTCAAGCTACGGTTTGCATCAGTCTAAGTATCGGCCTACATGACCCAATGTGTAATGAAATATTTGATGAAAGGACGACAGATACGCAGTTAAATACATGTTACACATCATGTGGAGCAAGCACTCACAGTTATGGACCAATTAACATGCATACAGTGCTGTGAAAAAGTATTATATTAGTAATATCCTGATTTCTTCTGTTTTTGTTTATTTTTCATACTAAATTCTTTTAGATCTTCAAACGAGATATAACATAAAACAAAAGCAACCTGAGTAAACACAAAATACGGTTTAATATATATATATATATATTATATATAAGCAAAAAAGTTATCCAACTCCTATATCACCCATGTGAAAAGCTAAATGGTAAATGGTCTGCACTTATATGGCGCTTTTTTAACCTTAGTGGTTTTCAAAGTGCTTTACACTGTGACTCATTCACCCATTCACACACACACACTCACACACCAATGATGGCAGAGCTGCCATGCAAGGTGCTAGCCTGCCATTGGGAGCAACTTGGGTTTCAGTGTCTTGCCCAAGGACACTTTGGCATGTTGAGTCATGTGGGCCAGGAATTGAACCGCCAACCCTGCGATTAGTGGCCAACCTGAGCCACAGCCACCCCTAACTGCCCCCTTAAACTTAATATCTGGTTGTGCCACCTTTAGCGACAACTGCGACCAAATGCTTCTGATAACTGGAGATCAGTCTTTCACAACGCTGTGGGGGAATTTTGACCCACTCTTCTTTGCAGAACTGCTTTAGTTCAGATACACTGGAGGGTTTTCGAGCATGAACTGCCCGTTTAAGGTCCTGCCACAGCATCTCAATCAGGTTTAGTCAGGACTTTGACTAGGCCACTCCAAAACTTTAATTTAGCTTCTTTTGAGCCATTCAGAGGTGGACTTCCTCCTATGCTTGGATCATTGTCCTGCTGCATAATCCAGTTGTGCTTGAGCTTCAACTCGCGGACTGATGACCGGATGTTCTTCTTTAGGATTTTCTGATAGAGAGCCGAATTCATGTTTTTCAAGTCGTTCTGAAGCAGCAAAGCATCCCCACACCATCACACCATCATCATGCTTGACTGTAGGTATGATGATCTTTTTGTGGAATTCTGTGTTTGATTTACGCCAGATGTAACGGGACCCCTGTCTTCCAAACAGTTCCACTTTCAACTCATCAGTCCACAGAACATTCTCCCAAAAGGTTTGAGGATCATCAAGGTGTGTTTTGGCAAAATTCAAACAAGTCTTAATGTTCTTCTGGGTTAGCAGTGGTTTTCTCCTCGCTACTCTTCCATGGATGGAAGTTTTGGCCAGTGTCTTTCTGATAGTGGAGTCATGAACCTTTATTGATGTGAGAGAGGCCTGCAGTTCCTTGGATGTTGTCCTTGGCTTTTTTGTGACTTCCTGGATGAGTCGTCGCTGTGCTCTTGGAGGAATTTTGGAAGGTCGACCTCTTCTGGCAAGGTTCACTACTGTGCCAAGTTTTGTCCATTTGGAGATAATGGCTCTCTCTGTGGTTCTTTGGAGTCCCAGAGACTTTGAAATAGCTTTGTAACCCTTCCCAGACTGATGTATTACAATCACCTTTTCCCCTCATCATTTCTGGAATTTCTTTCGACATTGGCATAGTGTGCTACTGGGTGAGACCTTTTAGCCAACTTCATGCTGCTGAAAAGTTCTATTTAGGTGTTGATTTGATTGAACAGGTCTGGGTGTGTCTAGTCCAGCTGAACCCCATTATGAATGCAGTTTCATAGATTTGGGGATTTAGTAACTAAAGGGGCAAATACTTTTTCACAGATGCCCAGTTGGTATTGGATAACTTTTTTTGCTTCAATAAATAACATTATCATTTAAAAACGGTATTTTGTGTTTTCTCAGATTTATGAGAAATCAGGATGGGGGGCAAATACTTTTTCACAGCACTGTATATGCTGGACGAAGTCGATGTAGCCTTGGTCTGTTAATTCGACTAAGCAAAAATTGGACAAATTCAGACAAACTAAAGCATTTACACAACATTTTAAAAAGAGTAATTATTTAGTCCGACCGAATGCGAACTTTAAACGTTCATGTAAACGTACTGACTATGATCAATTATTGCCACAAATCCTACAGCTGGACTCGATGAAGTCTGTTTGCTCAAGAGCTGTCAGTAATAATAGTGTAACATTGCTCTCTTTAGACATGAAGCTTCGTAAATGTCTTTTGTTTTTAATATTAATATTTATCTCCGATCTTCCTGATGGTCAGTGAATGATGTGTTGATCATATCTGATCACTGAATATAATCAACATTATGAGAGGAAGCAACACTGTATCCGTTGCTCGTTATTACACAATATCGAACACTCATTAGGGCATTTAACTTTAAGTATGAAACATTTCATGTGTTTTTGTTTCTGTGAGCCTCGTCAACATGACACGTTTCACTGTAAGGCCCTGCAGGATGTGATGACCTGTCATTCAGCAGTATAAATCTCGTTTCTTTGTTTCCTGACACTGGACTGATTGTTTGTGTTTCCGCAGGGTTAAATGAACTCTGTTTCTTGTTGATCTGCTGGGGTCACTGTTAAGACCTTCAGCTCAAAACTGCTCATAGAGACAATAAATCACAACCTCATACTGACCACAACAACACCCTTGTCTAGATTAGTAAATGAAGTTTGAAAATGTAAGCTCTTTTAAAAGCTTGAGACTCCTTTTGGGTGCAAAAATGAACTTATGTTATCAACTTTTTAAACATCTAGACATAGGCTGCAGCAGAATAACCATACTTCAGTTCTATATAGTATGCCAAAAACAGTATGTCAATGGAGTAGTGTGTACGAATCCTCAGTATTTATAAAACTGTAGGCGAGGAATACTCGGATGACCTACTACATCCGGTGAGATTGTGAAGTGCGGATCGACTGGACATTTGCAGTCCCATAATGCTAAGAGAGCTAAGGAGACGTCACGTTCAAAACATTAAATTAAAAAACAAAACAAACAAATGGTGGTGAACCACGAGTCGGGCGGCTCTTTTCAACTATAAGTGCATATACTCTATACAGTATATTTACCAAGAAACATGTTCCTTGTGCTTAAATTGTGCTTGTTTAACAAAAGCGGAGTAGATTATTTTCATGGTTATTACGTCATATATTCATACTACTTACCAGCATACCTAAAAGAACACACTACGTTCTTCAACAAATACAGTATATACTGTGACATTGCACAATTTCGGATGCAGCAACAGTGTTTGTATGTGTTGCTCATGTCTGCTTTTATTTGGTTTTACTTTGGCATGATATTACCAGTAATGAGTGTTTCTAAATAAATTCAAATGTGTGGATATTTAAAGAGCTGCAGTGATGGGGGTCCTGGGTATCTCAGCGAGTATTGACGCTGACTATCACACGTGGAGTCGCTAGTTTGAATCCAGGGTGTACTGAGTGACTCCAGCCAGGTCTCCTAAGCAGCCAAATTGGCCCAGTTGCTAGGAAGGGTAGAGTCACATGGGGGTAACCTCTATAATGTGGTTCTCGTTCTCGGTGGGGCGCGTGGTGAGTTGTGCGCTATGTCTCCGCGGTAACGCGCTCAACAAGCCACGTGATAAGATGCGAGGATTGACGGTCTCAGACGCGGAGGCAACTGAGATTCGTCCTCCGCCACCCGGATTGAGGCGAGTCACTACGCCACCACGAGGACTTAGAGTGCATTGGGAATTGGGCATTCCAAATTGGGGAGAAAAAAAAAGAGCTGCAGTGACTGTAGGCTATTATTTAGTTTCCTCTGCTCTTGCCTTGTCTCTCACACATCTCACTTTGGTGTCTGAACTGATGAACTGTGGTGTAAAAGACACCATAGAACAGCAGATAGATGATGGATATGTGCTGCTGTCAGACAGCAGGATATGTGGTGTACAGCGCTCTTGTTATCTAGAGAACAGAGGGTGTGTTTATGTCAGAGAGAGAGACAGACAGGGCTGAGCTGTGGCAGCAGGAAGGGAGCGCTCCTAAAGCAGATGGCATCAGCTGGCATCAGTTCATCCCCACAGCAGAACACTCTTCATTCTTCATTACTGCTGGGCGTTCACACACGCCTCTGGCATAATGTCAGTATTCAAACTAGGGCTGGACGATTATAACATCATAATTTTTTTTTTTATATATTGTAATTGCGATTTAATTTAGATGTATAGAATTTACATTGATACTTATTTTGGGAGGATCAACTGCATGACATTCTTTATGTTGGCTATACACATCCAAAACAAGCTGAGTTCTGTTATTCCTAAATGACGTGATTAAACACTAATTAGGTTACGTAACTGGTCAACTTTACATTGGCCTTCTCAGACGCACAAAAAACAAAGCTGTTTAAATTGTGCTGTGTTAATTTGATGTTATTGTAAATTGGTATATGTCTCATCACTGTCACGACTGCTATGTTGATCGGAACTGCACCCAAGAAATTGAGTAAATCATACACAGAAGCGAGTGACTGACTTGTCTCTAATTGGTGAAAATGATCAACCACTGCAAAAACAGGCGTAAAATAGAAAATTCAATGGAAAATTTTAATGCAACATTGCAACTTTTCACGATTAGTTGTTGTTGTTATTATTATTTTTATTTATTTTATTTATTATTATTATTATTTTTTATTTTTTTCTCCCAATTTGGAATGCCCAATTCCCAGTGCGTTTTTAAGTCCTTGTGGTGGCGTAGTGACTCACCTCAATCCGGGTGGTGGAGGACGAATCCCAGTTGCCTCCGTGTCTGAGACCGTCAATCTGCGCATCTTATCACGTGGCTTGTTGAGCGTGTTGCCACAGAGACGTAGCGCATGTGGAGGCTTCACGCCATCCACTGCGGCATCCGTGTTCAACTCACCACGCGCCCCACTGAGAAAGAACCACATTATAGCGACCACGAGGAGGTTACCCCATGTGCCTCTACCCTCCCTAGCAACCGGGCCAATTTGGTTGCTTAGGAGACCTGGCTGGAGTCACTCAGCACACCCTGGATTCGAACTAGCGACTCCAGTGTATTTTACCACTGAGCTACCCAGACCCTGTTCACAATTAGTTATTTGTGGCAGCTGTATTTGTAATCTTGATTATTTATTCAATTAATTGTGCAGCCCTAATTCAAACTCATTCAGATAAAGACAGAGCTATATTAACAGGATATCTCCTTTACTAACTACTAAAGTCTGATGCACAGTGCAGATTATTCTGAACTATCTGACAGACATGTAAAGCGAACAACCACAGTTTGGTTGGTTTTTATGTGCTGTTTATAGGCAGGTAAAACACATTAACATTCAGCAGTTCATGCAATAAACAGAATACATTTTATTTAAAAACATTGTATACACGATGTTGTGTAGTTGTGTTGTATAGTTGTTTTGATGTTGTATGGTTGGAAAAAGAGTTGTTTTTCAGCAGTGATGAGTAATTAATTAATATGGAGGTTAATAGGAGAATTCATAGAAATTCTCATTTTAAATATTTATATAAATTTAATGCAGTTGTATTCAAATGAAATTTCATATAAACCTTGATAATAAATTATATATATAATATATATTTCACAGATATCACACTGGTTTAGCTGTAGTTAATGTATATTTTGAAATGTTGAAGAATATCTCATAACTTTTATATTTGTTTAGTGAACATGCCAAAAATCTAGATCTTTTTACATGTATGAACAGCTAAGGAGTTAACAATGAGCTACAATATGTTTTATGAAGAAAACAATTGTATTATGAATGTTTTATAAGCTTAAAACTCCACCGGGTCAAAACTGACCCGCAAAAGGTGTTTTCAGATTTTGAACGCAGTTGGAGAGTTAAGGGATGGTCACTCCATATTTTGCGCTCCATTCTCTCCCATTCAAACGCATCTGAACGTGAGAGCGCGGAAACACTACATCATGCGAACCTCATTTTGTGCTGTACTGCATCTCGAAAGTTCAAGTTTGGTAAACCCTGACCTGTGATTCCATATGAAGAGAGGACGCATGACCAATAGATGGAAACCTCACACAATGACCTCTTGGCTCAGTATAAAGAATATATGTTTCATACATTTTAAATTTGATTGAATTTTGTCACAGATTGTTATCAAGCGACATACGTTGTTGACTTCAAATAAAGGTGAGGCTCCATCTAGAGAAATTGCATAATAAACGTGCAAAGATTTGAAAACGGGCAAACTTTGTCAATTTATCTTAAGAGCTCATTGTATCAGCCTGGTCGCTTTCAAAGAAAATGTTATTTCCTGCCAGACTGATATAGGCTAAACCTGTGCACGCCTGACGCTACAAGTTGTCAAGCTGTCAAACCAAAGAACTGACCATTTTTACCAGTTTTTGCTCTTTGTATGTTCAGTATATATCAGAGAGTCCGAGCCGGGGTCCGGTCAGTAGTATATTTGCTGTGACATATTGACATGTGTGCTTGTGTGGTACCACATATTCAAATTCGGCTCATGATTCCGTCCCATGCTTTTTTTATACATTAACGGAAAAATAAATATAAATAATTAATAAATAAAGGGGCAATGACGTGACTCATTTTTTTGTCCGGATCTATTAAGTTATTCAATAATACATAAAAATGTGCAATTTACACAAAATAATTACTTGAATACACCACCAATATGATGAAAATGTTTTCAGTTACTGAGTTTAAAGTCATTTTGATATTGTTTTCTTGGGCTAATAGTCCCAGAAGTAGTGTATCTGTCCAGAGACAATAATACAAAAATCAAAGTTTCATTAAAAGCTGAAATTCTTGCCAGGTCTCCTTAGCAACCAAATTGGCCCAGTTGCTAGGGAGGGTAGAGTCACATGGGGTAACCTCCTCGTGGTCGCTATAATGTGGTTCTCGCTCTCGGTGGGGCGTGTGGTGAGTTGTGCGTGGATGCCGCGAAGAATAGTGTGAAGCCTCCACAAGCGCTACGTCTCCACGGTAACGCGCTCAACAAGCCACGTGATAAGATGCGCTGATTGACGGTCTCAGACGCGGAGGCAACTGAGATTCGTCCTCCACCACCCGGATTGAGGTGAGTCACTACACCAGCACGAAGACTGATTTGGCCATTCCAAATTGGGGAGAAAAAAAATATAATAAAAAAAAAAAAAGCTGAAATTCTTGAAAAAGTTAATGTTGTCTTGAGTAGTGCAGAATGTTGTTATTATTATTATTATTATTATTATTATTATTATTATTATTTCTTTAAAAAAAGCAATGGAATGATGTTGTTTTAAAATATTATCAATATTTAAAAAAAATACTGTCCACCAAAGTCAGGTGGTGTAGCTAACACGTAGGTTGCCAGTTTGTTGTCATGTGACCAAACAAACAAACAAATAACCAAAAAGGACCCCTTTAGACACTCATGACTGTGTGTGAAGCTTTTAAAAAAAAAAATCAGATATTTTGACATTTTTATGAAAAAGCACTTTGTATTTGGACATATGACATTTGTTAAAAATACATATTTATTTATTTTTTTTTGTTGTACTTTTTTAAAAGTTTTTACTTTGTTTGGAAATGAATGATTAAGTTGTGTACACTCATGTATTCAAGGACCTTTTACTTGATGGTTACACCACATGGCATTTTATAAGTCATTACGTTTATATTTTATTTTTTTGTAGAAAATGCTGTAAATGTTTTTCAGAAATGTGTGAAACCAACATGGACAGATTACATTTCTAAGAAATTGCAATGTGTGCTTTTAAACTAGATTTCTCATTTTTATCACCACAGACAAACAAATATGTATCAGAAGACCTGCGAGCACTCCCATCGGTCATCAACAGTCCAGTGTTCAAAGCATTACCCTGTCTGAAGCAGTTAACACATAATTAGTCATGATCTATCATTATATATTTGACATGACATATCAGACGCTCATTATCATACGTGTGTCATACGGTAATTATTAATGTCATCAGTTAATGCTTACTGTATCTAAACCGCTGTGTCACCGTCAGCTCAGATTCCACGCGTCACATCCGTCTGTGTGCCGTATGATGAAGAACATAGACGGATCTGTCCAGGCGCATTTTGTGTGACTAATACACATCTGCAGGCATTCATAACGAGATATTGATCAGAAGAACATTCAGTAGTTCACACACATTTCCACTAATTTCTTCTGTGTATGAATTTCAGGCTGAAGCTCTCTTGATGATTCTAAGACTCTTTAATTAAGCGCTCTGTCCTCGCAGATGAGTTTCCTGAGTTGATCTTGTGAGTGACCATCATCTTCTCTCTCTGGTCAGGCTGCTCCTCTGTTAAACCATGTCCACGATGGTGTACCCTCGTAATGAGAAGCTGGAGAAGTTATCTCAGGAGGAGATCATCTCCAACACTAAGCTGGTGATTCAGGGTCTGGAGGCGCTGAAGAACGAGCACAACTCCATCCTGCACAGCCTCCTCGAGACCATCAAGTGCCTGAAGAAAGATGAGGAGGCCAACGTGGTGCACGAGAAATCCAACCTGCTCCGCAAGTCTGTGGAGATGATCGAGCTGGGGCTGGGCGAGGCTCAGGTGAGATGTCAGGGTCAGAGGTCAACTGAATGTTGGTGTCTGTGTGTCTTGCTCACTCTAAGACCCCATGAAATCAAAATGTTGACTTTTAGTTTGTCTGTTAGCTTTGAGGCCATACATGAATACTGAACTCTTAAGAGTTGACAAAATAAACATTTAGCAGATGAACACATTTAAATTCACAGTCTTTCTCTTTAAGGAAAACAGACTCATCTTGCATGCAGGTGCAAATGCAAATTCTATCCAATACAATGCTCTCTAGAATGAGAATGTCACAGTATTATAAAAAAATTCAACTAGGTTCAAAAACGTGAGTGAATTTGTAGTATTTGCACACCCTGTTCCTTCTCAATTCTCAGTTTTTTTTTTTTTAGTAAAATATATGAAGCTATATAATGATAAATTCTCCCCTGTGTTCATTTAAGCTTATTTTAGATTTTAATATTTTGAATCTATTTGGATACAGTGGCTGTTTGGTTGAAATGATGGTAAATTGAATGTTGTCAATAAGTGGGCAAATATCAATATATAATTTTTGTAGCCATATTGCACAGCCCTAGATGACCAAACAAACCAAGCTGTGCAATGTCATCGCATTGTATCGGCCTATTGGCCAGCCTGCTCTCTAGATCGGACATAAAAAAAAACCATATCTGTTGATCACCAGTAGGGCTGCCCCCGACCATAGATTTTCCTAGTTGATTAGTAGGCGTTAATTTAAGCCATTAGTCAACTAGTCGCATGTTTATGATATTAATTTAATTACTTGAATATATATGTTTTAGGGGGCATCAGAAATTGGTTTGAGTTCCAGGGCTGAGAATGTTATAAGTAACATTGCTAACACTGTTCTACATTACAGAGAAATACTAAACCGTAATAATGAGCCTTTAAAATAAAATTATATATTTATAAAAAACGCACGAAGCGAGCCGCAGCGACACCGGCAAAAGCGGTAATGATTCTGAATGTGTCAGAAAAACCAGCAAGGAGACTGTCTGAACATTTTGTTAATTTATAGAGAGAAATGCACATTAGGATTGTGCCGACAGACGATGATCTCGGGGATCGATGATGGTCAAAGTGATCAATAGCTGATGCCTTTGACCTGGTCAAGACGATATTTGGCTCGTTTTTCCATGCATTCAATTATTATTATTAGGCTATTATTATTATTATTATTATTATTATCAAATTAATATTACAAATAATTTGCCTGTAGACACACAGACATGCGCTTGAAGAAACACATTTTATTATATTATTAAGAACAGATGACAGAAAACGTCTATGCACATGTATGTTTGTTCGGAGGAACACATGCATGTGAAAGGTTCTCACTCTTTGTTTCTGTCTTCCGATTTTATTTTATTTTTTATTTTTTTTGCAAGAACAGTATCATCTATTAGTGCTGTAAATGACCTCATACATCTCAGGAGGTGCTTTGAGTTCAGTTCACTTTATTTCCACAGAACAGTTCATTGTGAACGCAACTCTGCAGCCTATACATCTGTGATTAAACATAAAATAATACAAAAACACCTCCAACCATGATTTATATTTCAGTGATTATTATCATCATTATAATTATTATTTTTACATTTAGAATTGTTTTTATGTCTTCATTTATGTAAGTAATTTTCGGCCTGCATGTTTAGACGGATTCTTGCCTGACGGTAAATGGAAAGGTGGTTACTTGTATATTATTCTTTTATCACTTCATTATTTTAATTGCTTTTTCATTTCGTTTGGAGTGCAATTTGAATTTAGAAATGTATTTGATTTAAGTTTTTCATTTTTTAAATAAATTAATTTAATTTTCAATGCAAAATCACTAAAGTAAGAATATTCACCAATCCCTCAGACGTAACTGGATATTGCAGTGTGTGTGTGTCGTATGTATATATGTATATATATATGCATGTGTGTGTGTATATATATATATATATATATATATATATATATATATATATATACACACACACACACAGTTGTGCTCAAAAGTTTGCATACCCTTGGAGAATTGGTAATATATGTAGCATTTTTAAAGAAAACATGAGTGAGCAGGCAAAACACATTTCTTTTATTTCTTATGGGATTCATATTCAACTGTAGGTTATAACAGAATGACACAATCATAAAACAAAACATGGCAACAAAGAAAAAAAATGAAATGACCCCTGTTCAAAAGTTTGCATACCCTTAGTTCTTAATACTGTGTATTGCCCCCTTTAGCATCAATGACAGCGTGCAGTCTTTTGTAATAGTTGTCTATGAGGCCCCAAATTCTTGCAGGTGGTATAGCTGCCCATTCGTCTTGGCAAAATGCCTCCAGGTCATGCGAAGTCTTTGGTCGTCTTGCATGAACCGCACGTTTGAGATCTCCCCAGAGTGGCTCGATGATATTAAGGTCAGGAGACTGTGATGGCCACTCCAGAACCTTCACCTTTTTCTGCTGTAACCACTTGAGGGTCAACTTGGCCTTGTGCTTAGGGTCATTGTCATGCTGGAAAGTCCAAGAGCGTCCCATGTGCAGCTTTCTTGCAGAAGAATGCAAATTGTCTGCCAGTATTTTCTGATAACATGCTGCATTCATCCTGCCATCAATTTTCACAAGATTCCCCGTGCCTTTAGAGCTCACACACCCCCAAAACATCAGTGAGCCACCACCATGCTTCACAGTGGGGATGGTATTCTTTTCACTATAGGCCTTGTTGACCCCTCTCCAAACATAACGCTTATGGTTGTGATCATAAAGCTCTATTTTGGTCTCGTCACTCCAAATTACAGTGTGCCAGAAGCTGTGAGGCGTGTCAAGGTGTTGTCGGGCATATTGTAACCGGGCATTTCTGTGGCATTGGCGCAGTAAAGGCTTCTTTCTGGCAACTCGACCATGCAGCTCATTTTTGTTCAAGTATCGTCATATTGTGCTCCTTGAAACAACCACACCGTCTTTTTCCAGAGCAGCCTGTATTTCTCCTGAGGTTACCTGTGGGTTTTTCTTTGTATCCTGAACAATTCTTCTGGCAGTTGTGGCTGAAATCTTTCTTGGTCTACCTGACCGTGGCTTGGTATCAAGAGATCCCTGAATTATCCACTTCTTAATAAGTGATTGAACAGTACTGACTGGTATTTTCAAGACTTTGGAAATCTTTTTATATCCTTTTCCATCTTTATAAAGTTCCATTACCTTGTTACGCAGGTCTTTTAACAGTTCTTTTCTGCTCCCCATGGCTCAGTATCTAGCCTGCTCAGTGCATCCATGTGAGAGCTAACAAACTCATTGACTATTTATACACAGACACTAATTGCAATTTAAAAAGCCACAGGTGTGGGAAATTAACCTTTAATTGCCATTTAAACCTGTGTGTGTCACCTTGTGTGTCTGTAACAAGGCCAAACATTCAAGGGTGTGTAAACTTTTGATCAGGGCCATTTGGGTGATTTCTGTTATTATTATGATTTAAAAAGGAGCCAAAAAACTATAATAAATGGCTTCATATGATCACTATCCTTAAATAAAAGACAGGTTTTTTGCATGATCAGTCATATTTTCAAAATCAATGCCAAAATTTCACAATTTCTGCCAGGGTATGCAAACTTTTGAGCACAACTGTGTGTGTGTGTGTGGGTGTGTGTGTGTGTGTGGGTGTGTGTGTGTATAATCTATCTATCTATCTATCTATCGATCGATCTATCTATCGTGAAGGAGGGAACAAAATAAATTTTCCCGCATAACGAAATACCCGTCCGGTACAGAATGCACAGATGAGGTTCTTTGCCATCTTTCAAAAAGTTGAACAACACACATTTTAACTGCACTTATTATTTTTTTTCCAGTTTCATTTGAATTTTTAGTTAAATTAAAAAAGTTTGAAATCAAGGTGTCTTGCTTTATTATGTAGGCTTAACCCTGACACTGCTTAACGAAAACTATCCCATAGTACCGCTTAGGTGTTCGTCGGTTTCCTGTGGAGTTTTTTCTGCGACCAACCGACCAATCAAAACTTGGTCGACCAAGACTCTTCTCATTGATTAACGTTTGGTCGACTATCAGGGGGCAGCCCTAATCACCAATCACCTGCCACTGACAATCAATAGCAAATCGTAGTTCACGTCTGTGACACAATTCAAAGCATTTGGATATTTAAACAAACAAGCAAAAAAGCCCTTTGATACGTCCCGCGCTATCGTCCTGTTATGTCAATGCAGGCAAAGAGATCTGAGCTTGTCAAACAATTTCATGAGGTCGTCACCATGAAACGGAAGTTACGACTGGCTTAATTACTGTATTGTGACGTATTTCCAAGTGAAACGGCTTATCAGACGAAGAAAAATGTAGGGTTGGGACTTTGTTTACGTTAGGACAGGACTGGAGGCGTTGTGCAAATACAGATGAATGTGAAACAAGCGAGTAGAAGCTAATTTGTCCATGTTTTGAATCACAATACACTAAGCATAAAGAATAAAGAACACTTGAGCAGTATATCCAAGAAAAATATAAATAAACTCCAGCGAGTTTCCTTTCGTCCAGCTTCGGCATCAGCGTGTCTTATTTAGAAGTCATCATTCCAATGCCCTATTCCATACGAAGACAATGCAAGAGGATGCTAAATGCTGAAAGGTGACAATGGTAAATCAAAACTAATTTTAATTGATTCTTATCGGAAAATCTGTTTGGAATTGACCCTACAGCATGGATTGTGCTCCTTCCGAAGTACCCTGTGAAGGCATGATCAGCACCGGTTAGAACACAGCCAGATGTGCGAGCGGGAGGGAGTGTTCTCGTTCTAGAAAGCATTTGATTGGACAAAGTCTCTCAGGCGCTTCGTGTCGTCATGACCGTGCCTTGATCTGTCAAGCCGAAAGCGAGAGACTGCTGATTTTAAATGCTTATATCTTCTGAAAACGTCAGCGTTTGGAAGTACACTAGTATATTGATGACCTTAAAAAGAGAATAAATATAGACTAAAAGCAGCAAAACTGTAATTTTGATTTCACAGGGACTTTAAAGATGGAACAAATCACAGGTCTTTCGTGCAGTCGTGTGATATCTGTGTTTGTGTGCAGGTGATGATGTCTCTGTCGAACCATCTGAACGCCGTGGAGTCCGAGAAACAGAAGTTACGTGCTCAGGTGAGGAGACTCTGTCAGGAGAATCAGTGGCTGCGAGATGAACTGGCCAACACACAGCAGAAGCTGCAGAAGAGCGAACAGAACGTGGCTCAACTCGAGGAGGAGAAGAAACATCTGGAGTTCATGAATCAACTCAAGAAATACGACGAGGACGTGTCGCCATCGGTGAGATCAAACACTTCATCTCTCTGGTTTATATATCAAGGGTCACAGTTTGCTCCAGAAAATATATTCAGATTTTGCTTATGTTTTATTTTGTATTATTTACTTGGTTTGGTTTGTTTTGTTGCTATATTAAATTTCAGGTTTATGGCTCATTGTGGTTTGGCTATTTATGAACTCATTTTCCTTTAAATTTTGCAATCAGACTAAAGGCTGCTATGCACTGTAGGATTTTTACAGTCCTTTAAGATTGTTGCTTGTCAGACTGTACGATATGAACGCATTTATATCGCCATGGCACACTGTGTGACATTATGTCAGACTGCACGATACACATCGTAGCCGACTGTGGCCTCAGTCGTCCCGATCAGTGAACATGACTCACGTTACGGGAGTGTTGCGGAATAGAAGCGAAACGGCTAAATTTGCCCGCCCCGAAGGAGCATTTTTTTCTCTCTCTGAAAGTCAGGACATCAGCATTTCCATTGCTCTAATACCACTCCGTCACGAGCATAGGCCAACATTTACAAGAAAGATGGATTTTGTCAAATAGGCCAATAATAAGACAGCCTGATCACAAATAGAGACAATGACAGACGTTGAGGATGAACGTGAGTGCGGGAGGTAGCCTACAGTAATAATGTTATAATAAATATATAATAAATATTCATTGTGGATGTAAAAAGACTTACAAACTTCTCCGTTCACATTGGAGAAAACAAAAAAGGTGGTTTATTGTACGTCTTTCTCCTCTTTTAGATTAGTAACCTATAGGCCACACAAAATTTCGAAAATTCATAAAGGATGATAATATATCATGCTTGCAAATCCCCTATGGATAATGCACAAACACAACATAGATTTCTATAATTTTATCCAACTGTATTTGCTGAATTGGATTAAAACATCCCATAAATACTTACCAGTATAAACTGTTCAGTCTTTCTATTTTATTTGATTTATTTTTAAATAAAACTGGAGTGGTGTGAATCTTAACTAAAGAAGTTTACAGACGTTTAAAGTAAATTTATTAAAAGTAAAATAGTAATTAAAATAACGTTGTAAAGAAAATGCATGATAAATGTAAAGAAAAAAAAACTTAAGAAAATGCAATCTTTTTCATTTTGTAGCCTCAGCTCTGTATATATTTAATTCAGAGAATAGTGCTTTCATATTGCTGATGTGTTACACTTTTCTCCAAGTATTTTCTGCTTATTTATTAAAGCTTTTTATATAAAATGAAAAGAAGAAAAAACATTGAAAGTGCTTGAGTAGAGTGATAACTGGGCACTAATGTTGCTATGGTGCAGATGCGGAGCAGGTTTCTTTCCAAGTGATTTGGGGTGCGAGAGAGGAGCGGAATATCTCATCTGGCCGTCGTAATGGCAGTCACACTATACAACTGCAATGCTACATTTCTGACGCTGCCAAAAGATCATCGCAAAGGCTATTAATCGGCCGTCTGTGAACATGTCACACAGAACATTGTAAGATTGCCGATTTTGCCCTGCGACGACTGAAATCCTTTAGGATTCCCGAAATTTGTCTTATAATCCAGATACATTTGAAAACGGCGTTTTCGTTTCAAAATGCTCTCCGTCCACACTAGCGTTTTCAAGCGTTTTCCAAAAGTTGCTCATCCACACTGAAACATCTGAAAACGCTGTACTGCGCATGAGTAAAACATAAGACGCTTCGACATGCATCCGTTTATTTACTTTCCGCCGCTTTGAAACGTCGCGGCAATGTCGAGAAAAGGCACAGAGTTTTTTAAATGGACGGAAAAACATTCTCGGGACCCAGGTGTAATGTAATATCTCTGCACACTTCTCTGATTATTTTAGACACAGTTTGTCAGGCTAATCCAAACGCATTCGCCATTTTTTCAGAGTCTACCTTCATCGCTTTAGTATAGAGTACATGCAGCCTTTGTAACAACATCCACCGTTGATCTCAGTCGTGTTGTCTGGCCTTGAATATGAGGTCGTAGAAGTTCACTCAGATGACATAGAGAGTCCCTAGACATCCTAAAGTTCTCACGCCACTCCTCGGGCACGATAATTTAATGTACAAAATTATCCCACCACGCACGGGTGCGTCCAGGTCTCGCCCAAAATCTCCGCTCCATGTACGGTCTGAAAACGCAACTGTCCTCGCGTTCCACAAGTATGTACAAACTGAAATTAATCTTTAACAACGCAATCAAACTGTAGAGTAGCCAAAACTACTGCAATACAACGTCATCCACCATCTTGTTTTGGACTGAATGGGTCACATGACTGCGTCACATGACTAAAAATGCGTCATCGTTTTCGAAAGCCTCCGTTTTCACAGTCCACACTACAACGCGAAAACGGCGTTTTCAAATGTATCCGCTTTGGAGTGTGTTTTCAAAAAGCTCAGTTTTTGACAAAAACGTCGTCTCAGTGTGGACGGAAGGCCAAAACAGGGAGAAAAAGATGCGTTTTCAAACGAAAATGTATTAGTGTGGACAAGGCCTTAGACGGCAGAATTATGGCCAAAATCAAACAGTGCGCTCCGGGCTTAAGGTTGCATGATTATGACAAAAATAATTTCTGATTATTTCCCTTGAAGATTTAACATTGAAATACTTATTTTCTGTGAATGAATGACTGAATGAACATTACATTTATATAGCACTTTTCTGACACTACACTCAAAGCGCTTTACAATGGCGTGTGAGTTTTCTGCATGCCATAAGCGTCAAATAAGCTACACATCCAAAACAAGCTTGAACTGTGTCCATCAACTGCCTTATTGCTGTTTTATTCAGTATATCAGTATGTCAAGTCTTCACATTGACTCTCTTAGCAGCATGAAAAACAAAACTGTTATAAAATGTTTTGTAAACAAAGAAATCAGACATGTGATTGGTTACAATGCTTCTCAAGCACTGCAAAACATGTGTAGATGGAACATTTACGTGTAACATGATTAGACCTAAGGGGAAGGTGATTAGTTAATGGTGGCAGCAGAAATTGTGATCATCTATTTATTCAGTTGATTGTGCAGCCCTAAATCAGATGACACCCTTCAGTGTGACCTCCAAGTACCTGTGTAGCAAGTTTGGACAAGTGGAAGATTTCATTTTGGAGGAAGTAAACACACTTTGGCCAGTGTTGCATTTAAAGGTTATTTATGAGCACCATATCTTATTCACTAACACATTACTGCAGAAATAAGACATTAATACACTGTGAAAATGTGTGGCACTCATTTGAGGAGTCTATGATGACACACCGTCAAAACACTGAAGATGATCAGTCCATCACTGACAGACCTTTAGTTCTGCTGTCTGCAGGTGTCTCAAGCCTTGTGTGTACTTTCACCTGGCACCACAGCGTGTCTTGAGAGACTGGGGCATTTATACTTGACACGCACTACGGTTGAGCTGTTCTCCCATCGATAGACGGCAGCGCAGAGAAAATATTCACTAATCCAGCAAGAAACCGCAGCGAAGAAGTGCTCTGCTGAACTTTACATTTACCTAGCCAGGTGCTATAATAACAGTTCATGTTCATAGTTGAATGAAAGAGGTGAACAAAACACTTAAGAACCACTAGTTAGGGGGGTCTGGGTATCTCAGCGAGTATTGACGCTGACTATCACCCCTGGAGTTGTGAGTTCGAATCCAGGGTGTGCTGAGTGACTCCAGCCAGGTCTCCTAAGCAACCAAATTGGCCCGGTTGCTAGGGAGGGTAGAGTCACATGGGGTAACCTCCTCGTGGTCATGATTAGTGGTTCTCGCTCTCAATGGGGCGTGTGGTAAGTTGTGCGTGGATCGTGGAGAGTAGCATGAGCCTCCACATGCTGTGAGTCTCCGCGGTGTCATGCACAACGAGTCACGTGATACGATGCACGGATTGACGATCTCAGAAGCGGAGGCAACTGAGACGTGTCCTCCACCACCCGGATTGAGGCGAGTAACCGCGCCACCACGAAGACCTACTAAGTAGTGGGAATTGGGCACTCCAAATTGGGAGAAAACGGGATATAAATAAATAAATGAATAAATAAAAAAAGAACAACTAGTTGGTCTGTTTGTGGCTAAACTCAAGCACTAGTTTTATATTTTTGAGCCTAGTCAAGGTAATGACTTTTTAAATATTTGTTTGAACTTTACATTCAAACACGTTAATAAAATGTTTTATTTGACACAGTATAAAATAAACCAGAGCTATTCAGTTATATATTAATAAAACCAAAGTCTAGTGGATTGTTTAGACCTTTAAATTCAGTACAGAAAAGGTAGTGAATAAATAGGCTTGTCTTTCTGAATGAGAACAACTGAGAAGATGCAACAGGTTATTTCAGAGTGAAAACAATGTCATTTTAACATTTTTTACTCTTCCTTAAAAGCACAGGCACATCTGCCCTGCCCCTTTCCTCGAATTCATCCATTGGGATTGAAGCACCACGCGCACCATGCAAAAAGTTACAAAAATTGTCATGTGCACGACCGCACAGAACGGAGCTTTGAGCAGGCCAGGGAACAGCCGCGATGACATCACTTTGTGTGCGCAAACCCTCACGAACAATCGGCTGCGTGGAGTTAAACCAGGCTTCACACACCTGAGTTACTGCTCACATCTGACCTGTCGTTCTCTCTGACCTGTCTGTCTCTCTATCTGCAGGAGGAGAAAGACGGCGAAGCTCCTAAAGACTCTCTGGATGATCTGTTTCCTAATGATGAAGAGGAACACACTCAAGGCAGTATGTGAACATCACTATTGAACTCTCACATGTTTTATCTTCTGGATCTGGACAGATGTTTGAGCAGATTAATTACTGGGGTTGTGCTGATACGATCATATATCAATTAGAGGTTGACCAATAGGGGATTTTGCGGTAACTAAGGTGGTGGAAAAGGACTGATTAATCGGCTGATAGTTTTAAAAATTGATTTATAGAATTTATAGAATGTAAAAAAAAAAAAAATTCTTAAAAGTCTGTCTTTACTATGACGGGCACAGACAATGAGGCTACAAGAGTCCAAAATGAATAAAATCCCAGCAGTTTATTGTGCAACCAAAATCCCAATTATAACCAAAATGAAGATTTGGTGCATAACGTGGGAGTTTATACTATAAACAAGCCCAAAATACACGTACTTATTTTGAAATGAAGGCTCATCTATATTGAAGCATTTGGGTCAATGATGTGATGCTCATTTTTTTGTCCGCATCTAATAAATGATTCAAAAATACATTACAGATGCAGTTCACACAAAACAATTCACTTGATTACACCTCTTCTATGATGAACATGTTTTAAAAAAAATTCTGGGGCTTAAAGTTAAAAATATCATTTTTCTAGATCACATGATTGTTTTCACTCTGTCACTTAAACACCTTTAACCCTGTCTATGACCTTTGAACTCTGCAGTGCAGCACCAGCACAACAGTGCAGCCGTGGCGGCGGCTCAGCAGGGCGGGTACGAGATCCCGGCGCGCCTCAGAACGCTTCATAACCTGGTGATCCAGTACGCGTCTCAGGGCCGCTACGAGGTGGCCGTGCCGCTCTGTAAACAAGCTCTGGAAGACCTGGAGAAAACCTCCGGGCATGACCATCCAGACGTGGCCACCATGCTCAACATCCTGGCACTCGTGTACAGGTGAGTGACAGGTGTCATCACAGTCGGAAGGGTTTGTTTAGGGAAGTACAGTGTGTGTTTGACTGGCTGTACTGTCATTCAAACACCGTTAACTGAGGTAAAATGACTCTGAAGCACTTGAGTGGTATTGCTTTTGTAAAATAGTGACAACAGCGATATGACAAGACACAGATCTTCATAATTATCACTGTAAACAATTCATCTGCCAAGAATTGTACTAGTTCATAAGCCTTAAACTCATGCGTTTGGATGACAATTAATCCATGGTGGAGGAGTGAGTTCTGAGTGTCTTACGAACCCGGACATTTGCTTCTCATGTGGGCAGTCAACTTAAGAACCAGAACCTCCTTTACACATCTGATTACATGTGATGAATCTCTCTGTCTGTGTGTGTGTGTGTGTGTGTGTGTGTGTGTGTGTCTCAGGGATCAGAATAAGTATAAAGAAGCTGCTCATCTGTTGAATGACGCTCTCTCTATCAGAGAAAAGACGCTTGGTAAAGATCATCCGGCTGTAAGTCCCATCAGTTTTATTACAACATCACAAACACTGACTCATTTAGATCATCAGGGAAATATTCCGTATGTTCGTTTAGACACTGAAAACTACAGCAGGATAAATAATGATTTGAGGGGCTGATTGGAGTAATTCACACCTTTGTTGATGCAGGTTTTCCTCTTGCAAATTTATACCTACAGTATATGTGACTTCTCATGTTGAACGATGTGCTGTCTTATTACAATAAGATTTTGGTCCAATGTTGGCTAACATTAAAATGTGAAAGCCAGTGAAGAAGCATGTCAAGCATGTTTGATACATGTACAGCATGAAGGCCTATTCACACCAAATTTGTGATGAATTTGCAAGACGAAGCGTATAAAAAATAAAATGTCTCCTTTACAGTAGGTGGCGCTGTTCTACACACTTATTCTGGTGCATTGATCTTTAAGCAGTGAGGTTTGGCAAATTGTTTGTCTACACTCGTAATAAAGTATGGCATGTAAAGAGTCTTTGTCGCATTTCACCACAAGCTTGGTCCAAACAAAGTGCTATTTTTCATGCCAGGAAACAGGCACAGTAATATGCATATGAAATAATGTACATTATGACAAAACACCAGGTATATTATATAATATGAGGCATCAGCACATTACATGAATATTTCGTTTGCATTGATTTCAGAGATTTGTGCATCAGACCCGGTGTGAACAGTGCCAGGGGAATCCATTGTTCCTAGTCAAAAGCTTGTTTGGAACGAACATTTGCACTGAAAATTCAGTCTTTGTGTGAATAGGCCTTTAGAGTGGTGATTTATAAGTGCTCAGTATTCAGTCTGTTTTCCTGTTGTTCTTACAGAACGCACCATAAAGTTCTCCAGTCGGACTGATGTGTGTTTGTGTTGTTCGTCAGGTTGCTGCCACTCTCAATAATCTGGCTGTGCTGTTCGGTAAGAGAGGGAAGTATAAAGAGGCCGAACCGCTGTGTAAACGAGCTCTGGAGATCCGAGAGAAGGTCAGTGAACATCCTGTGATCACTTATCACCCCATCACCTCTCCTTAAACAGCAGCAGATTCATCCACAGCATCATATTGAGTGTTTATGCTGAGATAAACGGTACAGGATGAGTGCTGTGAACACAGTGCTGTGGAATTAACAAATGCACACTGTCCAGATGAGCTTAAACACTGTAATGAACACTGATAACAGCCAAGAAAGAGAGAGAGAGATAGGGATATTTATAGGTTATAGATGGAAAACTACATATTTTCTAAATCAAGTAGTCTGTGTGTTGTCTGAACAACTAGTCCGTTTTAAGGAAGCCCTGTATAATTAGGCTGGCTTGCCATATTGGCCACACACACACACACACACACACACACACACACACACACACACACACACACACACACACACACACACACACACACACACACTGTTCAGATGCATTTAATAATAGCTAGAACAGGGGTGTACAAACTATGGCCCGCCGACTCCTCTGATGCGGCCCGCTAGAGGTTTTAGAAATAGAACAGATTTTTGCCTGCTATTGAGAAATTTTATGAAATTAATATTCTGAACACTGAGTGTCGCTGTCACGTGCAGCCACATGTCACAGCTCGTCTCCACAAGTGCATGCTCTTTAGTTGCCACCAGCTTCATCCATCGGAAGAGTTTAGGAGTTTGGAATGAACGGACGAAGCGGCACTCAAAAAGAATGATGCATTTGTGAAAGGATCGCTGTCAGGTTAGATACTTAGCTCATGTACTCATTCTTGCTAAAATGTCCTGATACCACCACGCATCATGCAGCTGAGTAGAGCTGTCGCTGTGCAGCACGAGGGTGTATTTAGCACCCACAGAGACGTGCGGGCCAAGCACACTTTCCTATAACGTCCTCTTTAGTGCTGGGAAGTTTAATTCATTGTAGTGATTTGGTTTGTTCTGATGTTTCATTGAAACATGAAAAATTATTCACGGACTTTCCAGCACCGTTTGAGAGTTTGGACATAAGAGAGAGCGCATGAAACTCGTGCATCTCTCCCTGCACTGCTCGGGCTCAGCTTGCACCAAGATAAAGAGAGCGTAATCATTTTGATCAAATTGTATTTGTAACAGAAGTAACAACAGAACAGAAACTATGATTGAATGACTAATATATGAAGAGTAATTCCTTGAATCATGTCATAGCAGGAAAATAATCTGATTATTCTGCTATGAAGTAACTCTGTGTGCTTTGAAGTGACACTGAATGGACTTTTAAAAAGTTAAAACACAAAATCCAAGGGCATTGAAAGTAACAAGCACTTACCCAGTGTAATATTTCGTATAATAATGTTACATTACTGCATTGTCAGAAACTAACTTTTCCATAAAGGGGCCATTAATTTCCCTCTGGATTAAATTTTCAGTGGCATTTTTTATGTTTATGAGGGCATTTTTTCTAAACATATATAAAAATGTATTGTCATTTTTTTATTAAAAACATATTTTGTGGCATAAGGTTTAATGCTACTCTTATAGTAGACTTTGTCTATATCAGATGGTATAAATAAATATATAAAAAAATGTTTGCACCAACATTTTGAACTTTAGGGCACGTTTGTCACTTTTGGGGGAGCCTCTAATTTCTGACTCTGCATCAATGTTCTATTGCAAGTGTTCTTCTTGAGAGAAATGTCCTTTATAAATACAAAATGTGATTAAAAATTCATATTGAGCATAGAATATAAATATGATGCAATAGTGGCTATCTAGTTGCATTTTTTTTTTGTGTGTGTCTGGTCCCTAGTAGAAAAGGTTTGGACACCCTTGAGCTAGACGGAGCGCAACAGAAGAGTGTTATTGAAATTTTGAGCTATTTTTAACTTGATATGTCTTAAGAATGCAACACTCTTGCTGCATTTAAAGATCCAGATGCAAGAATGCAGAATGCAGGAATACGCAGCCCTTCAGTATTGTCACTGACAGACATTCAACAAATAAACTGGCTAAATAACTATTACCTTTTATTGCACAAAGCTATCAAAAGTCATAAACCTACAGATTATAGATAATAACATGAACAGTTTGACAGATTTAATGTCCAGCAGTAATTATCTTGAAGTGTATTATTGAAGGCGGTTATTACAGAGGTGCAGCTTTTATGGCTGTATCGGCGGTGCTTTAGAGAGGATGAATTTATAGACACAACTTCTCAAGAGTGTTTTATACTGTGCAAACTGTCTAACAACTAAAGTACAGCATGTTAAAACCCTTTCTAAACAGTTGCATATCAAAATGCATGACATTTAAAGCATCACAACTACAAATATACAGCTAACAATATAAATTTTAACAAGTCAACCTCACAAATCTCCAATTCAACCATACTGATCCATTCCTCCTAACAGAGACACCACTGAAGATGAACTGAAAGTCAGCAAAATGACTCTAATGTTGATGATTGAATCCACAGAGCAAAGGATGTTTGGTACCTGAAGAAGCAACTGTCTTGTCTGTCTGTCTGTTTCTGTGTGTGTGTGTGTGTGTGTGTGTGTCAGGTGTTGGGTAAGGATCATCCTGACGTGGCGAAGCAGCTGAATAATCTGGCTCTGTTGTGTCAGAATCAAGGCAAGTATGATGAGGTGGAGTATTATTACTGCAGAGCGCTGGAGATCTATGAGCGCAGACTCGGTCCAGATGATCCAAATGTCGCCAAAACCAAGAACAACCTGGTGAGTTCATCAAACAGCTGCTCGCATGGAAACTCTGTGACATTCTAGAATCACTTATAAAAGATTACAAGCAAAATTGTTTCACTTGATAAGCAGCTTCATTTGCATTTTCACTCGTTATGCAAATATGGGCAAAACTGCATTTATGACACTTTAATACGTGACCGTACGGCTGTTAGAAACGATGTAGACTCTCTTTGCATTTATGCTTGCACTGAAAAAATATATATTTTGTGGTGAATTAAATATAGCAGAAAAGATGATGTACTTTCTGCATTGAATAAGTTAAAGCGTGAACTTGAGTTCTACATTTGTACCAAATTCTCTCTAGTTTATAAGTACATTTATTTATGATTGTTTGTTATCCGCACAATGCGTCATCAATGCTAAAGTACAAAACCTTGTCATATTTATTTGCTATTATGAGTAAATTTCACAGTTATATTAAATAAGTACATTTTACTTAACTTTTTGAAGCTGGTGTTCCCAGCATGCACCTGGCTGAAATAATGAGCTTGCATGATTTTACTGTTTGCATGTTGATTTACACCATTTTTGGTAACTTGTTTTGTGCAGTCTGAAGTAGAGGTAGACCGATATATCGGTTTTCCCGATTAATCGGTGCCGATAGTTGCCTTTTGGAACTATCGGTTAATCTATGCTGATAGTTACCAGTAGTTTTAATCTAGTGAATGTAGGCTATAAAAAGCGTAATTTAGTAAATTCTTAAATATAGAAGATTGTAACGGAGCCAAGTCTCTGTCATTTCAAAATAAGTAAGTGTATTTTGGGCTTGTTTATAGTATAAAGTCCCACGTTATGCACCAAATCTTCATTTTTTTCTGGTTATAATTGGGATTTTGGTTGCACAATAAACTGCTGGGATTTTATTCATTTTGGACTCTTGTAGCCTCAATGTCTGTGCCCGTCATAGTAAGGACAGACTTCTTTTAACATTCTGTAAATTCTATAAATCAATTTTAAAAATTACCGGTTAATTGGTCATCAGCCTTTTTGGTCAACCACCTTTGTTATCGGTATTGGCAAAGTCCACTAATGGTCGACCTCTAGTCTGAAGTTCATTTTCTACTCAAAATGACCCGTTCGTGATTAAAACAGTGAGCTTTTGGTTGGTAATGTCATTGTGTGTTGAGGTCTGCGTGCACAGGTCTGAAACTTGTGGAAGGCTTACTTGTGTCATGTGGTACATGACTAAATTAATTAAAAAAGCATTGAAATGCTTGTACGCTTAATTCAGTGCAACATTGCTTAAGTATAGTGTACAAAGAAAGAGTGAGTAAAATATACTTAAAATGGAGTATTGCAAAGTGGGGCTGGGAGATAGATTGATGTTATCGGATATTGACGATATCTTACAAAGATCCCGAGTCGGATTGCAATACTCAATTGACACGATGATCGGCAGTATCGGAAAATGGTAAAACCATGGATTTGGGAAGTAAATATACAGTGCATCCGGAAAGTATTCACAGCGCTTCACTTTTTCCACATTTTGTTATGTTACAGCCTTATTCCACAATGGATTAAATTCATTATTTTCCTCAATTCTACAAACAATACCCCATAATGACAACGTGAAAGAAGTTTGTTTGAAATCTTTGCAAATTTATTAAAAATAAAAAACTAAACAAAATTCACATGTACATAAGTATTCACAGCCTTTGCTCAATACTTTTGTTGAAGCACCTTTTGCACCAATTACAGCCTCAAGTCTTTTTGAGTATGATGCTACAAGCTTGGCACACCTATTTTTGGGCAGTTTCTCCCATTCTTCTTTGCAGGACCTCTCAAGCTCCATCAGGTTGGATGGGGAGCGTCGGTGCACAGCCATTTTCAGATCTCTCTAGAGATGTTCAATCGGGTTCAAGTCTGGGCTCTGGCTGGGCCACTCAAGGACATTCACAGAGTTGTCCCGGAGCCACTCCTTTGTTATCTTGGCTGTGTGCTTAGGGTTGTTGTCCTGTTGGAAGATGAACCTTCGCCCCAGTCTGAGGTCCAGAGCGCTCTGGAGCAGGTTTTCATCAAGGATGTCTCTGTACATTGCTGCATTCATCTTTCCCTCGATCCTGACTAGTCTCCCAGTTCCTGCTGCTGAAAAACATCACCACAGCATGATGCTGCCACCACCATGCTTCACTGTAGGGATGGTATTGGGCAGGTGATGAGCGGTGCCTGGTTTCCTCCAGACATGATGCTTGCCATTCAGGCCAAAGAGTTCAATCTTTGTTTCTCATGGTCTGAGAGTCCTTCAGGTGCCTTTTGGCAAACTCCAGGCAGGCTGTCATGTGCCTTTTACTGAGGAGTGGCTTCTGTCTGGCCACTCTACCATACAGGCCTGATTGGTGGAGTGCTGCAGAGCTGGTTGTTCTTCTGGAAGGTTCTCCTCTCTCCACAGAGAAATGCTGGAGCTCTGTCAGAGTGACCATCGGGTTCTTGGTCACCTCCCTGACTAAGGCCCTTCTCCCCCGATCGCTCAGTTTGGCTGGGAGGCCAGCTCTAGGAAGAGTCCTGGTGGTTTCAAACTTCTTCCATTTACGGATGATGGAGGCCACTGTGCTCATTGGGACCTTCAGTGCTGCAGAAAGTTTTCTGTACCCTTCCCCAGATCTGTGACTCGATACAATCCTGTCTCGGAGGTCTACAGACAATTCCTTGGACTTCATGGCTTGGTTTGTGCTCTGACATGCACTGTTAACTGTGGGACCTTATAGAGACAGGTGTGTGCCTTTCCAAATCATGTCCAATCAACTGAATTTATCACAGGTGGACTCCAATCAAGTTGTAGAAACATCTCAAGGATGATCAGTGGAAACAGGATGCACCTGAGCTCAATTTTGAGTGTCATGGCAAAGGCTGTGAATACTTATATACATGTGATTTTTTTTTTATTTTTTTTTTTATTTTTTTATTTCTAATAAATTTGCAAAGATTTCAAACAAACTTCTTTCACATTGTCATTATGGGGTATTGTTTGTAGAATTTTGAGGAAAATAAAGAATTTAATCAATTTTGGAATAAGGCTGTAACATAACAAAATGTGGTAAAAGTGAAGCGCTGTGAATACTTTCCGGATGCACTGTATTAAACAGTAGCCCAGGTTGTGAAACTAGCACCCGCAAAATGCAACGAGGCTGAATCCAGTTCACAAGCTCCTCGTCCGAATATGGTTTATGCATGAGTAATTTTACTCATCTGCCCGCAACAGACGGGCGACCCGTAAGACATCTCGGAGTGACACATGACAAGAAATGCTGATAGTCACAAAGACACGTGCTTAAAGAAACACACTTTATTATATGTTTAAGAACAGACAAAAGAAAAGCCGTCAATGCTCGTGTCTGATACGCTGTTTGTTCAGAGGTGTGCAGCGTGAGCCTGTCAAGAGTTTTCACTCTTTTTTTCTCTGTTTCATTTGTCTGAAAACTGTTTGCATGAATAATGTTGTCTGTGGGCATGCTGCAAATTACATGGTTACACTCACATGGTGCTGTGAGTTTAATTCGCTTTTTTTTCACGCGGTTGGCATGCATTGTGAACGCAACTTTGCAGGTTCAGTAATATACATCTTTCTATTAAAGAAACAAAGACGAAAGTGATTAAATCATATGATAATTGGCTTCAAGTCACGTTCACCTTGAACCTAAAATTGAGTTTTATTTTATTTTCTTTAGGCAGCATTAAACACAATACAAACACAAACTCGATAAGAACACACATTTAGCAGCATTATTTTGGGAACACAAGGGAGTTTATTAGGCTTTATTATTATGATTATTATTATCTTTACATTAATAATTGTCTTTAGTTTTTAATCTAAAGGCTATTAGTAATTTTCCACCTGTTGTCGTTGACGGATACTTGCGTGATGGCAAATGGGGCCGTTGGAGACGGTAAATGTTTGGATTTGGGGAGGTGGTTAAATAAGATTTTATCACTTCGTTATTTTATTTGCTTTTTTCGTTTAAAGTGCAACTTGAATTTAGAAATGTCTTTTATGTTTTTCATGTTTCAATAAATGAATAACATTTTTAAAGCAAAATCAATAAAGCAAAAATATTCACCGACCCTCGGCAGGGGGGTTACTATATAATTGGATATCATTATATTTTATAAGATGATTATTGCTAAAATATTTTTACATATCGCTCAGCCCAATTGCAAAGTAAACTTTACTTAAGAATTTCGAATTAAAGCCACAAATAATTGTGTGTGTAGCCTTTACTTGAAAATATGGTCTGATAAATTTACTAGCAATATTCTGCATGAAAATAGTTTCCTAGGTTTTTTTAAGTAAACCCTGCTGCAAATTAATTTCTGTGTTTTTACTTTTAAAACTTGAGTAACTAGATGCAGTTTGTGTGGAGTTTTGAACTTTGCTAGTTCATCTCTCTCCTTTGTGAAGAGTGTTTTGTATATTTTTGTTTTCTGCTCAAGGACAAACAGTCTGAGATCAGCCGTATATTGAGAAGCGTTTTTCTCCACCTACATACGTTCTGTGTCTTTATTGAGAGCGTTTTATAGTGTTTGTCCTTGTGTCAGTCTGTTGAATAATGACTCGCATCACTCTTCTATTGATAATCGACCTTCTCCATCACTGAAATGTCTATGTGTTTGTCATCTCTCTGCAGGCGTCCTGCTTACTCAAACAAGGCAAATACAAAGAAGGCGAGATTCTGTACAAGGATATTCTGACTCGTGCTCATGAGAAAGAGTTTGGATCGGTGGATGGTGAGAGATCTGCCTGTTGAGCCAAATGCTGCACTAGTTTGTGTGTAGAAAACAGAAACATTAGATAATTATATATGTGATGTCACACAAGTTCTGCAGGGTTTTGGGCAGGAAAATAACTCTCTGTAAGTTCACTTTACATTCTTGTGCTCAACAATCAGAGTTGTTGAAGTCAGGGTTAGACTTTGTCAGTTCAAACCAGTCTGGTCATTCTCTGTTGACCTCTCTCATCAACAAGGTGTTTCCATCCACAGAACTGCCGCTCACTGGATGTTTTTTGTTTTTGACACCATTCTGAGTAAATTCTAGAGACTGTTGTGTGTGAAACTCCCAGAAATACTCAAACCAGCCCATCTGGCACCAACAATCGTGCCACGCTCCAGATCACTGAGATCACATTTTTTCCCCATTCTGATGGTTGATGTGAACATTAACTGAAGCTCCTGACCTGTATCTGCATGATTTTATACACTGCACTGCTGCCACACGATTGGCTGATTAGATAATCACATGGATGATTGTTGGTGCCAGACGGGCTGGTTTGAGTATTTCTGGGTCAACAGAGAATGGCCAGACTGGTTTGAACTGAAAGTCTACGGTAACTCAGATAACCACTCTGTACAATTGTGCTGAGAAGAATATCATCTCTGAATGCTGTTCTGAGATGCGGGTTGGCGCTGTTTTGGCATCACAAGGGGGACCTACACAATATTAGGCAGGTGCTTATAATGTTGTGGCTGATCGGTGTATTAAATACTTCAGGGTTTCTGCAGGTCTGAGAAAAGTCTTAAGTCTTAAATTGCCCATAATCGTTTATTCGCTACTGTTCCTTTAAATTTTTCCCGATATGCCTAAACAATGGCTCAAAATAATCTCCTGACTGATCCGCACAGATTAAATAATACAGAATGTTCATTTTTGATTTTGTTTAAAAGTTACTTTAACACATATTTAACGAGGTCGACGTAAAACGGGATGTGAGGCTATATATTGGCAAGGGTTTGTTGTATTGAAACGAAACTTGGTATGCTTCATCAGTACCTTGATCTGGGGGTACATGCAAAGTTTGGTGACAGTGCCACCTTTTGGTCAGGAAATGTGAAAAATTATGTCTATATATATATTTGACCATAACTTTTGAACTGTATATTTTAAAATCATGAGTTGTCTTTGGGTCATGAGGATTTCAACAATACAAATTTCAGCCATATCAGCCATACTGCCTCTCTGGAATATTGATTTTTATAAAAAAGTTAAATATCTTTTGAATGCATTGCCAGATTTATAAGAAATTTGGTATGCATCGTTGACATCATGTCCTGAACGTACCTGAGCAGTTTGGAAACAGCGCCACCTATAGTTCAAAAGATAATCCACACTTGTGTGTTGGCTCCAACCTTGGCATGTCTCTTTACCATTTGTGAATCACAGTGTGTAAATTTCTGTATATTTATTTATTTTTGGCTAATCTAGGACAAGAGATTTAGATTGCAGAATCATAGGGAGGTTCTTATAACAAAAGAAAATCAAATATGCTCCTTTTGGCGAGCTTCTAGATTTAATGACCAAAATGTATTTGAATAAAATCTTGTTTTTACACATTTGGTGGTGATCACTTAAGTTTTATTCCAGAGCTTTGAGGTATATTTTTGGGTATTGTTTAAACACTATTCAAGTGAAACAGCAGTGTCGTAGAGGAATATGGCTGATGCAATGGGTCTGATCAGAAGGTCAAATTTATTTCCACATTCTGGTGGTATTCAAGCCTTATGTGAAATGAATTAAAAAGTAATGTAGATCTGTTAAGTTGCAGTTTTAAACTTTGAAGTGTGACTACTGTATACAGTATATATGACTTGTGCTCCCAAGGCATTTATATGTAGAGAGCGATGACAGATTGTGTTCCCTTGAAATTATTACTTAAATTGACATTAGTTGGTCTTAAAAAGATCTTTAAAGAGTCTCGAATTTAGCTTCATTAAACCTGCAGAAACCCTGTACTTGTGCTGTTAAATTATAATAAAGCAAAGGGTGGTGAAATGATACAATAACAGCATGAATTTTGAAGTCTTTGATTCAGTGTTTTTCAAAACACGGGTTTATTCATGCGGGCATGATTCATGGATGATGACGTCACCAGTGTGTCTCTTTACAGCTGAAAACAAACCCATCTGGATGCACGCGGAGGAGAGAGAAGAGATGAGCAAGGTACGAAAAGAGAAATATTAAAAAATGAAGAATGTTTCTATGTAATGTGAGTGTGTGTGTTTGCATGTCACTCATTCTGTCTCTCTATTGTTCTGATGTTCAGGGCAAACACAGAGACACTCCCTATGGAGAATATGGAGGCTGGTACAAAGCCTGCAAAGTCAACAGGTACTGCCCAACATTCACAGAATCCTTCAGTTATACTTGTGTGCTGGCATCTGTGGGAAGAAAGCTGGAATTAGTATGACTGTCTGTTTCAGTTCAGTATATGACAACCAATGCTAATATAAACAAAGCTTTACCTTGTGTCATCTCTTTGTTGGACATTGAAGTTTCACATCCTGTCAAACGAGTGATGCGACCACGCGAGAGCGTACTCAATCGCTGCCATCATCAATGCAGATGTTATCGACAAGCTGGAATTTTTCATTCTGGGCGAAACTTGAATATGGTCACGTTGTGTCGCCGTCTGTGGGTGTAGAATTTGTGTTGTGTCTGTCTGCATTTGTGCAAAGCCAGCGACCTCAACAGATATGAAATAAGTTAGCTGCCGAGCTTTCTTGGCATTACGTTGATTTTACACTACAAATAAGCACATTTAAACAACAATATAGGATCATGTGAAACTACAGAAGTTGTTCCTGTCTCTACAGTAATAACTGATAGAAATACAAGTCAATACAAACCTTAATTTCACCCAGGAAGATACCCCTCAGGACGTCCTCTCAGGATAGGAGGCAAAAAACACTGGTTTTGTCCAGTTTGGCACAGATAAACCAGCAGTGGGTTATTTCGACCCAGCAGCTTTGGTTGTTTATGATGGATTTCTACTGTCTGTGACACTGACCCAGACACTATCCCAGCATAACTGGGTTTAAAACTACCCAACACTGAAAATAATCCAATGAAATGACCCAGCAGACTCAAACCAGCATTATGGTTTAAACATAAGCCAGCAAAATTGAGAGTATGTGTGTTCCCTGGAAATCAAGCCATTGCATTTGATATTAATAATTATTTTATTTATTTATTTTTTCAATTTGGAATGCCCAGTCCTCGTGGTGGCATGGTGGCGTAGTGACTCACCTCAATCCGGGTGGCGGAGGATGAATCTCAGTTGCCTCCACGTCTGAGACCGTCAATCCGCGCATCTTATCACGTGACTTGTTGAGCGCGTTACCACGGAGACGTAGTGCGTGTGGAGGCTTCACACTATTCTCCGCGGCATCCACGCACAACTCGCCACACGCCCCACCGAGAGCGAGAACCACATTATAGCGACCACGAGGAGGTTACCCCATGTGACTCTACCCTCCCTAGCAACCGGGCCAATTTGGTTGCTTAGGAGACCTGGCTGGAGACACTCAGCACGCCCTGGATTCAAACTCACGACTCCAGGTGCGACAGTCAGCATCAGTGCTGACAGGCCCCCAATAATAATCATTATTAACAATCTTTTCAAATCTTCTTTTATATAGTTTATTAGTCTAACTATAGCTGTTTACGGTTGCCAAGATCAAGAAATCAAATTGTGCTGTCTCAGGTGTGTGTGTGTGTGTGTGTGTGTAGTGTGTAGTGTGTAGGTATCCGAATTACAGAGATTCCACTTTGTAAAAACCATTGACATCTTCATATATATATATATATATATATATATATACAGTATGTGTGCAAATATTTCTTTCTTCTTAAAGTAATAATATTGTACCACACAGAAAGTGCACTGAGAAGGTGATTGGCTGTTTTGTTCTCTTTGTTGTTTTGTTTGCAGTCCGACTGTAAATACGACTCTGAGGAATCTGGGCGCTCTGTACCGCAGACAGGGGAAGATGGAGGCAGCCGAGACACTGGAGGAATGTGCCATGAGATCCAGAAAACAGGTACGACACAAATTTCACTTCCATTCACAACAGACCACCGTGTTTTAATTCTATTATGGCTGATGCATTAAATACTCGCTTCATTTGATGTTGTTTCTCTCTTGCGTCTTTCTCTTCCTGCATTTCTGTGGATGTCAGAGCAACTCTAATGTAAGTTATTTTCAAGATGTTGGCATTAGCAGTTGTCATGCCTCATTAGTGATGTGCGCTCATTATAGTCTTTAATGACGCACAGCTCATTCCGTTAAGATCATCTGTCAAAGCAGCAGATTTATGAAAGTGAGAGCTTTGTGTCGTTTAGTTCATGCCTGTTAGCACTGAGCTCATCTACTGTAAATGCTGGTGTGCCTTAAACTTTGACAAAGTTTTCTTAGCAGAGAAACACATTTAAAATGAAGAGTCTTCAGGACAATGAACCAAAAATATTCATGTCATCATCGTGCACTCATGGGCGTGTCCATTTTTATGTGTAAACAAACAAACTACAAGCTGTTGGTTGGCTTGTCGCGGTTATTAAATAATCACCTGATCGCAGTTATTGTGCACTTTAAATTCCAATCACATTTAAGCAAATATATAAACGTCATTCTGTTGAACTCGAGCGTCACTGAGCCGCACAACGGATGTCATCCAGAGCAGCTCCTGTCATTGAGCATTAAATTAACGTGTGAAAGTGAAGAAATTAGAACAGAAATAGTTTAATATTGCATAATATAATATAATATATAATAATAATATTTTATTATATGTCTTAAAGTTTAATACATATAAAATGCATATATAGTGTGTGTATATATATATATATATATATATATATATACACACACACACACATACAGTATATATATTTATATATATTTTTATGAGTTCCAAAAACAAAAGTGTAAATGTAAAATTGACCAAAACTGAAGTTGATCCATAAGAGAGACATATTAAGTATTTAGAAATATTTTTATATATTAAACATTATTTTTCATGTTATTCATACGTTTTTAAAGCCTTAAAAGAAAATCTTATATACACATTTTGTTATTTGATTTATATATTTGAAGTTAAATATGTAAAAATGACTTCTTATGGTGTATGAAGAGCACATGCACCTTATGAGATATGAGAATTGATATGATAATTAATCATGAAAAAGAGACAATTAATCATCATAATTGCCATCATTTGTTTGACAATTAATCAACAAGCCAAATTTCCTAATCGTAACCGCCCTAGCTGTAGGTTATTTTATTTGTTGTTTTTTTTAAAGGGATGAGCTCAACTTCTTATTTCAATAGGAAATACATAAACAAAAGAAAGCTGCACTCATCACACTGCTCAACTCACCCCAGATGCATTTATGTGTGCATTTTGTATTTCGTGTGTGTGTGTGTGTGTGTGTGTGTGTGTGTGTGTGTGTGTGTGTGTGTGTGTGTGTGTGTGTGTGTGTGTGTGTGTGTGTGTGTGTGTGCGCGCGCGCGTGTCAGGGCCTGGATCCCGTGCATCAGTCTCGTGTTGTGGAGATCCTGAAGGAGGGAGACGGCGAGCGGCGCCGCAGTAGAGACAGTCTGTCCAGTGTAAAGTACGAGAGCGGTTCTGAGGCCGGTGATGAAGTGAGTATGCCCATAGAGTGGAGCGGGGTGAGTACACATCCACTATCTCAACCAATCACAGCACAGCACACACTCAACAGAGAGTCACTGTGATGTCATCAGTGTTTGCTACACTGCACGATTGGCTCATTTGATTGAACTGTCGAGCTTTATACTAAACACCTATTTGAAAAATGTAAGCACAGTTTCCAGTAAAAAGAGCGTGATCAGCTGTGGTTTGGTCTTATGTTGACTAACCATGTAAATCAATACAGTGACATCAGTAAATCCTGTAATAATAATCTAATAATGTAAATTTAATTACTCCTGTTGAGTGTGTCTGCTCTGTTGAATATCTCTATGAAATGATGCTGATTGTGTGTCCTGGCATATTTGTGCAAGTTTTTAATGTGTCTGTGTAACTTGGCTTTTTATTTATTTATAATTTGTTTTTCTATTTTTGACTTTTTTTTTGTCATAATTGCTTTTGAATGTTGTATGAAGTGTCTTTAATGAGGCGTCTGTTCTGAGCATCTCTGAAACACAAATTCTCCCCCTGCAGCCCAAATTCACAATGTGCTTCGTTTCATTGCATGATAAATTACTAAATTTGACTCCACAGAACTGCATGGCCTGCCAGTTCTTTTTAAAGGGAGAGTTCAGCCAAACATTGAAATTCTGTCATCATTTACTCACCTTCATGTTATTCCAAACCTGTATGACTTTCTTTCTTCAGTGGAACACAAAGGTAGATGTTTAGCAAAATGTTCATGCTGCTCTTTTCCATACAATGAAAGCATACAGTGATCAGGGGCTGGCAAGCTCAAAAAAGCACCTTAAAGGGATAGTTCACCCAAAAATTAAACTTCTCACATTTAGTCACCATCATGCCATCCCAGATCTGTATGACTTTCTTTCTTCTGCAGAACACAAATGAAGATTTTTAGAAGAATATCTCAGCTCTGTAGGTCTGTACAATGCAAGTGAATGGTGACCAGAACTTTGAAGCTCCAAAAAGCACATAAAGGCAGCATAAAAGTAGTCCATATGACTCCAGTGGTTAAAAAGTCTTATGAAGTGATGTGATAGGTGTGAGTGAGAAACAGATCAATATTTAAGGCCTTTTTTACTGTAAATCCCCACTTTTAACCAGCACTGACCAGTAGGTGGTGATATGCACAAATAATGTGAATCGCCAAAAAACAAAAGAAGAATGTGAAAGTGGAGATTTATAGTATAAAAGGACTTAAATAGTGAACTGTTTCTCACCCACACCTATCATATCACTTCTGAAGACATGGATTAAACCACTGGAGTCTTGTGGATTATTTTTATGCTGCCTTTATGTGCTTTTTGGAGCTTCAAAGTTCTTGTCATCATTCACTTGCATTGTATGGACCTACAGAGCTGAAATATTCTTCTAAAAATCTTCATTTGTGTTCTGCAGAAGAAAGAAAGTCATACACATCTGGGATGGCATGAGGGTGAGTAAATGATGACAGAATTTTCATTTTTGGGTGAACTGTCCCTTTAAATGTATTATAAAAGTAGCCCATACAACTCTAGCACCATATTCAAAGTCTACTTGGATCAGACAAAAGATGGACCCAAAATGAAGTTTCATTTCATTTCATTTTAATCTCCCCCTGTAGCCATATCCATCTGTGTAAATGATGACAAAATGTTCATTTCTAGGTGAACTGGTCCTTTAAATCCCTATGTTTGTACCATTTTGTAGATCTGATTAAGTTATAAACTCAAGCAGTTCAAGTGTTGTCAGTGAGTATCTTTACACCACTGTTTTGGGATCTGCAGGATGAGGAGAGGTCATGTGTTCAAGGTGCTCCGCTTGACCCCATGCACTGATGATGTCATATCCTGCATGTGTCACCAGCTTGACATGTTCATGCGTTTGAGTTTGATGATGTTGAGAGTACTGCAGTATGACTCATTAACACCAGCACTGCTGCAGCTCACACGCTCTGCTTTTACTGCTCGACATAAAGCCATTAACACATTACTAAAACACTCACTTCTGAGGAATTCTTTCTTTACAAAGTTTAGCAGGTTTTCTAAAGGGTTTCAGGTTTTCCTTCATTTCTTTAAGAGGTTTGTAATAAAAGAATATTCAGAGTTCAGTATGAGTTGTACTGCATCTGTGGTGTAATGTTGATTGCATCCCAGTAACTATTGCATGATATGCACAAGGCCAGAATAAACAGGAAAAGGAATGTAATTATATGTAAAACAAACTCCACCCACAGACTTTACATCAGTAACAGATAACCCCCATTGCCCAAAACAATATTCAACATATAGGCCAAGATATTTCTGCTGCTTCTGCTGTCATGATGACAAAACAAGGAGTGTCAGTAGATTAAAATAATTACATTATAATTATTAGACACTTTACAGCTCATATACTAAAATGGGTTTTAATGAATAAATAATGTACAGTAAGTACTGCAACAAAAATACAAGCTTCACATTGTGCTTTTAATCCCTCTGGAAAACTGGCCCCATAGACTTACATTAGAAGTGCATTAATGTAACTGCAGTTTGTATTTGTTTGTACAAACAAGTGGAAATAATTGTCTGTGGTAATCGACAGCACGTCACTGATGCTGTTTATAGAGCTTCAAACATTCCTTTACATCCTACACAATCAAATAGTAGCAGATTACATGTAATCTGGATTACGTAATCAGATTGCAAAAACACATACTTGTAATTTGATCAAATTAAATTTTAAAATACTTCTGATGTGTAGCTGTGAAATACTATGTCTACATCATATCCAGAGACTTCCACTAATTATTGATTCTTTAAGTCTGAAAGGGGAAAAAATGAACCTGGAAGACATTAGTTCCAACAAAACAAATCCTGTTCTAAATAAGAATAATGCACACCATCTTCTGCCATGTTTGCCAAAAATAGGAAGTAAAACACAAAAAAATCTGATAAATTCTCCTATTTTGATTCATTAAAGGAATATTTCGGGTTCGGGACAAGTTCAGCTCATTCGACAGCATTTGTGTCATAATGTTGATTACCATAAAAATTAATTTGGACTCGTCCCTCCTTTTCTTTAAATGTGTGTTCCAGTGAGACACTTACAATGGAAGTCAATGGATCAATTTTTAGAGGTTTAAAGTCAGAAATGTGATGCTTATAATTTTATAAAAGCACTTACATTAATCTGTTTAAACTCATGTATTATTTGAGCTGTGAAGTTGTTTAAATTGTTGCTTTTCGGGGTTTATGCCATTGCATCGTCATGGCAACAAAGTTGTAAAATTGTCTATAACTTTCCACAGATGTGGTTAGTAAGTGATTTAATCACAGTAAAATCATGTTAACACACATATTGTTTATGTCTTGTGTCTATACTTTTGAAACAGTGAGTATTTTAATGTTTACAGATTGACCCCATTGACTTCCATTGTAAGTGTCTCACTGGAACACACATTTAAAGAAAAGGAGGGACGAGTCCAAATTAATTTTTTTGGTAATCAACATTATGACACAAATGCTGTCGAATGATCTTAACTTGTACTGAACCCAGAATATTCCTTTAAGTCTCAAATGCATTTAAGTAACATAATTTCAAAATGGTTTAGATTATCCTGCTCAAATGCATGTGACCTCAAATAAACAAGAGTTCAAAGGTAATCCAAAAATAATCCGATTAGATTACCTAAAAATATAAATCCAAGAGATTACGTCACTGATTGCAATTTTAGTCATGCAATTTGCAATCAGTACCAAATTACACATTTTTTTTTTTCCTCCCAATTTGGAATGCCCAATTGGAATGCGCTCTAAGTCCTCGTGGTGGTGTAGTGACTCGCCTCAATCCGGGTGGTGGAGGACTAATCTCAGTTGCCTCCACGTCTGAGACCGTCAATCCGCGCATCTTATCACGTGGCTTGTTAAGTGCGTTACCATGGAGACGTAGCACGTGTGGAGGCTTCACGCTATTCTCCACGGCATCCACACACAACTCGCCACACGCCCCACCGAGAGCGAGAACCACATTATAGCGACCACGAGGAGGTTACCTCATGTGACTCTACCCTCCCTAGCAACTGGGCCAATTTGGTTGCTTAGGAGACCTGACTGGAGTCACTCAGCACGCCCTGAATTCGAACTCACGACTCCAGGTGTGATAGTCAGCGTCAGTACTCGCTGAGTTACCCAGAACCCCACAAATTGCAATTCTAAAGTAATCTTCCCAGCACTATTCAAATGTTTCTGATCATCAACTAGTCCACCTTTTATGTTTAGAGAAGCCAGACTTCTTTCTTCAGTGTGGACTGACACAACAAGTTCTGTTTTACCTACAGTATCATCTAGTGTTGTGTGTGTGATGTTGTGTTTTTGTGTGATTTCTCAGGCGGTACACATCAGACTGTGGATGTGAAGAACCCAGAATATTTCATACACAGAATAAATCAAAGTTGCATTCTGGTCTTCTGTGTGCAAAGCTTGTTTCCATTTATTCCTTCTAGATCTGCGCGCGTGTTGAATGAACGAGTCTCATGGATGTGTCGTGTTCTCATTAGACATCATTAGAGTTTCTGTTTCAGTGTAATTGCTCCTGTCTGTTTGAGCTGCTGGATATCTGATGTATTGTGAGGATGTGTTTCAGTTGTTCCGGCAGTACTGTACACATGGAGAGTGTGTGTCAGTGTGTTTGTGTAAGACTCTTGTTTAAATGGACTGTCTGTTGTGATTAGCTATAATGCCATCTGCCACCTTCAGTCAGTGTGTGCAGTTAGTGTGCAGTTGGTGTTTTTCACAGAGACACGTTGTGATGTTGTGTTTGTTTTGTGTTAGACCCGTGTTTGCCTGTGCATGTGTCACCTGCATGAATCTGTGTGCTTACCAGTCACCATTACTGTCTGTTACTAACCAGCTACATCATTGCTACCGTTGCCATGACAACCAATCAGCCAATCAGTCTTTCCTGACAGTGGATTGTACTCTTCCCAGAGAAACATGCTGGACTGGACGAACAACAGGAGTTAGATCAGAGAGAGAGAGAGTTCATGAACATCATATATGTGCATATAGTCCGTACATGCATGTAAACAAATATCTTTGCATAAACAATTCATACACTTGTTGAAAAGATATTAATAAGACTCTGTTCCGTTTATTAAGATGAAAATTAATAATGAGTGTTTGACGCAGACTGTGATTTCTTGCCCATGAAAACACACACTTGCAGGAGTATTTACAAATCCTAAGTACACACTATTATTTATTAAAAAAGATCAGAAATACCAGAACAGAATGTTTTTGTACTTACACAACAGATCTCATCACTGTGTTCTGCTCTCATATCTGTTCTGTGAGTGCTGTTGAAGTCTCACGCCGGTCCAGAACAGCTGTTCCATCCATGAGTTTGAATTCTCCGCTGTAATGTGAGCTCATGCGACTGTGATTGGATGGAAGCATTCCTTCTCATAAATTATGTGGACAAATGCTGAGAATCCACTGACGTACATGTGGACTATCCTTTTTTGCCCACCAGCCACAGTGGCGGGTGAATGCACAATTTTACCAGCCACTTTGATTTTTCATATATATTATACATTCTTAAGCAATGTTATTTTAGAATAAAATACCAGCATATAATACCAGGCTATTATAATAATCATAATGATCATTTTGCAACATTCAAATGGAGGCTAAAAGAGTAGACAAGCACAGAAGAGAAACGTCTGTCTGAGGTTGTACTGAATGATGACACACATGACAGTTCACCTGTAGTCTTAATGTTGTTGCATCCTCAGATGGTCTGAGATCATATGCAGCGTTCTCAGAGATGACACTATTGTTACAAATTGTACCGAGATGACTGACATATGCGTGTTCCATGAGACACAACAAAGTGCCAGTAAACCTCTGTAAACACGCGAATCAGGCACGCACTGACAGCTTTTCTTTCATCTGTTCTTCAAATTATAATCAAGTGTGCTTCTGGTGTCTAATGGCATTTCTTGTCATGTGTCACTCTGAGATGCACATACACATCTAAACTACAAATCCCTCTCCACTGCCCCACCCCGAGAATCCTCCAAAAAAGCTAAATATCCACCCCACTTCCTATCAAAGAAATTTCATTTTCCCAGCCTTCTAAAAATCACCTCCTCGAATGCTGCCACCCCGCCCATCTCCCCGCACCACTCCCCAAACGAGGGTGCCCCTGCCAACTTCCACCCCCTGAGGTTGATTTTTCTGCCGATCATAACTTTTTAAACGACTATCCCCAATATTAATGACCGCCCCATCGCCTAAAATACAGAGTCTGGGGCATAATGAAAACTGAGTGTCCAATACATCACACATAAGGCTCTGAACCCTCAACCAAAACTCTTGGATCTTAACACACCCCCAAAAAACATGTGTTGTGTCCCCATCTTCTGATTGGCATCGCCAGCAGGTGCGTGTGTCTTTAAGACCAAGCCGATACAATCTGAGGCGGTCCAGTAGAATCGATGTCAAATCTTAAATTGCATCAGACACACCCTTGAATCTCTAGATGTAGACTTGATGTTTTTTAGAATCCTAGCCCACACTCCCATGAAAGCTGTGATTGAAAATCAGGGTTATTCCAGCAAATATTGATTTCTAAACTCTTCCTAAGTTAAAACATTAGTATTGTGTTGATTAGTAAATTAATATGAACTTGTCTTCTTTGCATTATTCGAGGTCTGAAAACACGGCATCTTTTGTGTTATTTTGACCAGTTGTCATTTTCTGCAAATAAATGCTCTAAATTACAATATTTATATTTGGAATTTGGGAGAAATGTTGTCAGTACTTTATAGAATAAAACACAAATGTTCATTTTACTCAAACACACACCTATAAATAGTAAATCCAGAGAAACTGATCATTTTACAGTGGTCTCTTCGTTTTTTCCAGAGCTGTATTTATGAACAAACCATTTTTCACTTTCGATTAGTAACCATTTTTGTAAAGCACACTTTAACGGCAGTAGGTGGCAACAAATGTACGTCTTTCATGTGTTTTGGGTCATTAAACCATATATAAAGCACAGATATGTTCATGATCAAAACAAGTCTAATACATAAAATCAGTGTGTCTACTAAGAGACTTTATCAGTGTTTAAATATCATAAGCATTTTCCCTGCAAATGACAACAAAGCTTATCAATTCGTGAACTGCTGTGCATGACCATCAAGGAATATACAAAAGAGAAAACATATTGTCATTGTAATGTCAATAATCACTTTTACTCTTAATTAATTCAGCCCCTTTCTCTCCTTGTTTAACGAGATAACTAAATGAGCTATATGCCTCCTCTCCATCAATCGCTCAAAAGATGCTGATCCTTGCTCGTTCATGAATTGCATAAGTAAATGGGGCGTATTCGTTCAGTGTGTCAAACCATATGCTGCTTCACAGCCCACACTCCAATGCTGTTGGCTCAGTCAGTCAAAGCGCCTCCTAAATAGGGTTACACCTATGTTCCAAATTACTGTTCTTTTCTTTAGGAGTGAAACTTTTTTAATGAGGAACAAATTACTGAGTGCTCCTTTCACTGTAACACACTGTCAGTCAGAGCAGAGGAAGGGCTGCACGGATGAATCCCTCGTGAGAGAGAGAGAGAGAGCGAGTGTGCTGTTTGCAGGGGCGAGAGAGCAACAGTCTGACACACATTAGAGAAGAGAGTTAGTCAGTCAGGCCGTGTTGTGTGTGTGTTTCATGTAAAGTCTTAACAGTGTGCTTTCTCTCTCTGTGTGTGTTTCTCTTCATCAGGCATAAACCTTCTCTTCCTCCTCAGACAGGAAGGAGCGTGTTGTTTGTTTCCCTGCAAATTCATCCTCTGCCATTCCGGGTGTCTGGGAAAAGAACTTTCCTTTAAAACTCCAACCGTTCACAGACTGCTGTCGAGACGAGCCTCGATTCTCCTCATAACCCTTTCCTGCCCAATTCAAAGCCCTGTTCTCTTTCTCTCGGTGCACATGACACTCTTCTCTCTCTTCACCTGATTCATGTTTTTCCTGTTCATCTCTGATGATCTGATCACAAACGTCCTGTCACAGTAGTGTTTGCTGTCTTCATGGTGACCTCACTGATGATGTCATAACGTTCATACTTGACCTCCATCTGTGCTTTAGTATTCGATTGGCTTCCAGTGTTGAATCACTGTTGCCGTTTTGAAAGTATTTCAGCAAAACCATGATATTTTGTGTTGTGTTGTTTAAATACATGATAAATGATGTTTTCATGTGGCGGGAGCGCATTTGGAACGGAGGACGAGTCTTTTATTTTGTGCTCCAGAGTGAAATTTATGTTTACAGTATTTGCCATTAACGCTTGCTGTGGGTTTTGAAGCATTAGTTAGCAGTGGCCGTATTCTGATTACGTGAATATTAATCATTATTATATAACTAAAGTGAACTGTAATCTCGTACCGCAGCGTTGTACGCACACTCTCTTTCCTTAAGTGTGTGTGTTAAAGTGACTCTCACAGTAGAAACTATTGAATGAATCCACATGTTAATATTTCATTATTGCAGAAACAAACATGTGAAAAGGGAACAAAAGAATTCAGTATTTCAGACGTTTGTGAAAGTTCTCGTACACACACTCCCTCAAACTAACTAACATAACAAGCTTTGATTCAGAACTCGAGTTAAATTGCAGGTTTTGTCAAAAGCTAATGAAATGAACATACATTTTCAGGTCGCATTGCATCTTTCTGTTCCTGTTGAGTGATTTCAATTTGAATTTGCTCAAACGGAGAGATATTCTGAACATTTGACACAATCCAGTGCGTCGGCCTTACACTTACTATTATATCACTGAATGTATTTTATTTCAGTACAGTGCTCTTGTGAAATGATGTTTGTGGACATGACAGTGTGGAGCTTCTTTTATTTTCCCTTCTTCACTAATGATGATAGTTTGATCACCATTCCAACACACTCTCTCTCACACATACACACACACACACACACACACACACACACACACACACACTCGTGCACACTCGTGCGCGCGCACACACACACACACAAACACACACTCGTACACACTTGCACGCGCACACACACACACACACACTCTCACACGCACACACACTCGCACACACAAACACTCACACAAAAACACACATGCACACACACTCAAACTCGCACACATACACACGCACACACACTCATACACACAAACACACACTCGCACACAAACACTCACACAAAAACACACATGCACACACACTCAAACTCGCACACATACACACGCACACACACTCATACACACAAACACACTCACACAAACACACACTCGCACACACAAACACTCACACAAAAACACACATGCACACACACTCAAACTCGCACACATACACACGCACACACACTCATACACACAAACACACTCACACAAACACACACTCGCACACACAAACACTCACACAAAAACACACATGCACACACACTCAAACTCGCACACATACACGCACACACACTCATACACACAAACACACTCACACAAACACACACTCGCACACAAAAACACACATGCACACACACTCAAACTCACACACATACACACAAACACACTCACACAAACGCACACTTGTACACAAAAACACACACACACTCGTACACACACTCTCTCACACACACACACTGAAGTGATGATGATGCAGTATAAAATGAACAAATGTTTCTTATGTTATCTTAATAACTGATGTGTTTAATGAATGCTGGTTATTTATTGAAGCTCTTCTGTATCTTTTATTCAGAGCGGTTGACACACTACCATAGTGAGTTAGTTTCTAGATATATAAACATATTACTGAACACTCTGCATCGTGATGTTTGTTAAATCAAACGTATGGATATTCTCAATAAAGCTTTCATTTCTGAAGATTCTCAGTGATTATATTTCCAGGATGATCTGTGTGTACATTGAGGTCATGAGCTTTGAGTATAGTTTTTAAAGAACATGCTTGATTATATTTAAACGTCACATTAACTTTGATTAACCAGCTGATTATTAAAGGAATATTCCAGGTTCAGTACAAGTTCAGCTCAGTCGACAGCATTTGTGACATAATATTGATTACCATATAAATTAATTTGGACTCATCGCTCCTTTTCTTTAAATGTGTGTTCCAGTGAGACACTTACAATGGAAGTCAATGGATCAATTTTTAGAGGGTTTAAAGTCAGAAATGTGATGCTTATAATTTTATAAAAGCACTTACATTAATTCTGTTAAAACTCATGTATTATTTGAGCTGTAACTTTGCTTTAATAAACCTTTTCACAGACTGTGATGAAGCATTTCCACCTTATGTAGCAGAATAAATCTAGCAAACTTTTTATATGATGATTGTTTAAATATTGAGTGCAAGTTTATAACATTATGCTTATTGTAATATTGCCCTGGAATTAGTTTTATAACTGAATGACCACAGCTGTGAGGGGGTTTCTGTTACAGCTGCTGAGAGAGTGACAGTATATTTGGCATCTTCTCCCATCTGCCTGTCTTAATCCACCGCTCTCTATTTATTAACTCTTCTGGAAAGTCATTCAAACATAATAGTGCATTTTTATTTTGCTCTTGGAGCAAATTGGTAAGTGAAATAATATTTGCTGTGATCTCCCATTCACCGCTGTCGAAGTTTACCCTGCGAACGTCCAAAACCCGAAGTGTGAAAAGGGTCTATTGTCATTTTTACTGTCATTTTAGGGTTTGTTGACATTACATCATCATGGAAATGAAGTTGTAAAATTGTCTATATCTTTCCACAGATGTGGTTAGTAAGTGATTTTATCACAGTTAAATCATGTTAACACACATATTGTTTATGTCTTGTGTCTATACTTTTGAAACAGTGAGTATTTTAATGTTTACAGATTGACCCCATTGACTTCCATTGGAAGTGTCTCGCTGGAACACACATTTAAAGAAAAGGATACATTTGTTTGGTAATCAACATTATGACACAAATTGAGCTTAACTTGTATTGAACCTGGAATATTCCTTTAAGAGACAACTGAGAAAAGAAATCTTTTGCTCCGTTACTGTTGCTAATGGAGGACATGTTGGTGACGTGATTCGTCTGATTCAGTGTGTTTTACTTCCTGTTGGAGAAAGACTGATGAAAACTGTGACGCCCTCTTCTGGTGCACACACGAGCTTCATTCAGGGCTGGATCACTGTCCTGCACACTGTTGGGTGTAATCTGATTACACAGTAATTAAGTACTGTAATCTAATTACATTTTTAGTCATAAAGGAGTGTAATGCATTACATTTATAAATCTTGTAATCATATTACTGTTTTTGACTTTCAATTAAGTTACTTTGAAGTGCCTATTTTTAAGTAATTTTATTCATATAGAATTCATTTAGAACATGAATTATGCTCATATACATCTGTTTGAATTTCTGTGACAGCTGAAGACACGCTAACAAGTCATTTTAAGAGAGAAAGTGTGGAAGAGTGTATGACGTGCATGTGACTATGAACAGAGGAAACGCAGATGTTATTTTGAATTTGTTGAAGTTTTTTAAAAAGTCACTTAAAAACGTAATTAGTAATGTGATTACTTTGTCAATGAAGTAATCCATAAAGGAACTTGATTACAATTTTAGAGAAGTAACTAGTAATTTGTAGAATAATTTACCCATCACTGGTCTTACTCCTGCTGGTCAGATGAAGGAGAAAACCACATTTGAATTGAATAAAACATACAGAACATGCAGTAAATGAATGTATACATGAATCCTCATGAACACACACTGATATTCAGACAGCTGTATAAACACAAGATTATATACTACTGAATGTAATACTTCTGTGAATGCCTGTGTTGTCCTGGAGCTCAACGCTAGCAACAGCAATGTCATAAATGTATCCCATTAGTAACTTGTGATAAAAGCATCAGCCGCATGTAGAAACATCAGTGGAAAACACCAGCAGAGACACTGAGAGACCAGTACAAACAGCTTCATTCAAACTCAAAGCACAAACTGCAACAGGAAGTTCACATGTGGGGTTTGTGCACCTGTGCAGAGACACAGTCAGATGCCAGCAGCACCTGTGAGGAGTGTGTGTGTGTGTGTGTGTGTGTGTGTGTGTGTGTGTGTGTGTATAATCAGAATGCTGGAGTGTATTTTGAGTAAATCAAGATGTGACACTTTCTGTGGTGAAGATGTTGCTGCAACAGCACGTGAATTCACCTGAGAATCAGTGTGTGCGAGACTGATGATGTAAAGATGTGTGTGTGTGTGTTGCTGGGTGTTTATTAATGCTCTGTGTATGTGTGTGTGTGTAGGACGGCAGTGGTGTGCTGCAGCGCAGTGGATCTCTCGGGCGTCTCAGAGATGTGCTGCGCAGGAGCAGTGAACTCTTGGTGAAGAAACTGCAGGGCAACGTACCCCCAGATAAACACATCACTAAGTACGATCACACACATTAAACTATGCAAACGAGGATATATCATACTTCAGACTTCTGTTGTTTTATATAAAGCTAATAATAATGACTACAGATTAAAGCCTACCCTGAAAAGAAAACTTTGTTGAAATAAAAACTAATTGTTTTCCAAATGAGGACATTATATTTAGCAGTGCAACCTCCCTATACAGAACCATACAGTTACACATTAAGTATAACAATGTACACACAATCTTTAATGCAAACACACACACACTGTCACACTCACACGCACTCACACACTCACACACACAGTCACACTCACGCACTCGCACACAAACACACTCTCACACACACAGTCACACTCACGCACTCGCACACAAACACACTCTCACACACAGTCACACTTGCACACAAACACACTCTCACACACACAGTCACACTCACGCACTCGCACACAAACACACTCTCACACACAGTCACACTCACGCACTCGCACACAAACACACTCTCACACACACAGTCACACTCACGCACTCGCACACAAACACACTCTCACACACAGTCACACTTGCACACAAACACACTCTCACACACACAGTCACACTCACGCACTCGCACACAAACACACTCTCACACACAGTCACACTTGCACACAAACACACTCTCACACACACAGTCACACTCACGCACTCGCACACAAACACACTCTCACACACAGTCACACTTGCACACAAACACACTCTCACACACACAGTCACACTCACGCACTCGCACACAAACACACTCTCACACACAGTCACACTCACGCACTCGCACACAAACACACTCTCACACACACAGTCACACTCACGCACTCGCACACAAACACACTCTCTCACACAGTCACACTTGCACACAAACGCACACTCACACACACAGTCACACTCACGCACTCACACACAGTCACACTCACGCACTCGCACACAAACACACTCTCACACACACAGTCACACTCACACACTCGCACACAAACACACTCTCTCACACAGTCACACTTGCACACAAACGCACACTCACACACACAGTCACACTCACGCACTTGCACACAAACGCACACAAACACACTCTCACACACACAGTCACACTCGCACTCGCACACAAACACACTCTCACAAACAGTCACACTCACGCACTTGCACACAAACACACGCACACTCACACACACCGTCACACTCTCGCACACAAACACTCTTACACGCACGCTCACAAACGCACTCTTACTCTCTCACACACACACACGCAGTCTTTCATACACACACACACACACACACTTTCACTCTCTCTCACACAAACACACACACATTCATTCTCTCACACACACACACACACACACACAGACTAATGAAAAGTTTTGACATTGAACACTTTTGATGATTGAAGACAGAAAGACAGGATAAAGCCGCTCTTCTGTCCTGTGTACACACACTCTCACATGCACACACTCACTCTCTCACACACACACACACACTCACACACACACTGTCACACTCACGCACTCACACGCTCTCACACACACACTCTAACTCTCTCTCTACACACACACACACACACTAATGAAAAGTTTTGACATTGAACACTTTTGATGATTGAAGACAGAAAGACAGGATAAAGCCGCTCTTCTGTCCTGTGTACCGTAATGATTATTCATTATTCTTCATCTTGTTTTTGTTTGTCTTCAGTATGAAGCGTGCCGCCTCACTCAACTATCTGAATAAAACGGGTGATGACATCTATCAGGTAACTAATAACCCTCTGCAATCACAGCTGCTGTTGTCAATGTGTTGTGGTTTCTTTTCTATACATGCAGATGTGATATCAAATTAACTTTGACCTCTTAAAGTAAACATGAAACAGCATTCACGACACTTTTACTTGTGTGACAGAGTGAAACAGGATATTTTTCTTTGGAATATTGTGTGCTAATGAATTTCTTACAGTGCTTTAGCAGCAGTCAGATGAGTCCAAGAGTTGATAATTGCAGCTCTTTATAATTCATCTCACTTTCACTCGTGTTCATCTCTTGATGTTTTGTGCTCTTGTTTTCAGAGTCTGGGTGGCAGACGGCTGAGAGAGAGTCGAGGTTTGAGCTCCAGTAATGTGGATCTGTACAGCAGCAGCTAAAACTCCTCAACAGTGAAGCATTCCTCGCTCAACCAAACAGAAAACCTTCATCTCAATTATACACACCAGCAGCTGATCTAAAAGAACCCTCTAACCCTTCAGCATTCTGTGCCAGCCTTAAAGCACCAGTTCACCCAAAAATAATTCTCTCATTATTTACTCACCCACACATCGTCTCAAACTCGTATGACTTTCTTTCTTCTGTGGAACACAAACGAAGATATTTTGATGGATATATGATGTCTGTTTGTTCATGAAAGCACATAAAGGCAGAATAAAAGTAATCCATAAGACTCCAGTGGTTTAATCCATGTCTTCAGAAGTGATATGATAGGTGTGGGTGAGAACATACCAAAATATAACTCCATTTTCACTATAAATATTGACATCTGCAGTCTCCTAGGCGGTCAAGATTTCAAGCTCGATTACACTTCCTCGTGCTTAATTCCTAGATGGCGCTATAGGAAGTGTAATCGAGCTTGAAATCTTGATCGCCTAGGAGACTGCAGATGTCAATATTTATAGTGAAAATGGAGTTATATTTTGGTATGTTTCTCACCCACACCTATCATATCACTTCTGAAGACATGGATTAAACCACTGGAGTCTTATGGTTTACTTGTATGCTGCCTTTATGTGCTTTTTGGAGCTTCAAAGTTCTGGTCACCATTCACTTTGCATTGTATGGACCTACAGAGCTGAAATATTCTTCTAAAAATCTTCATTTGTGTTCTGCAGATTAAAGTAAGTCATACACATCTGGGATGACATGAGGGTGAGTAAATGATGACAGAATTTTCATTTTTAGGTGAACTGTCCCTTTAAACACTCAAGCACACGCCACATAATTACAGCCATTGTGATGCATAAAAGCCATAAAAGATACATACAGTACCTTAATGCTCTGTAGTTCACCCAATCAGAGCTCAAATCAGCTTCACTGCCCCAGACAATGTCTGAAAACCAAACAAACTCGTTCAGTTGTATGTACTAATTATGTACTGTATGTTGTGTTTCCTCTTACTGTCAGTCAAGCTGTTATTTGACTGTTTTTTCAAGGCTTCATGCCTGTTTTTACTCTAAATGCTATTAGACTTCTAACCGTGTTGGGTTGGGTGTTGCAGCTACTGTGCTTTCTCTTACACACGTGATCAAGTTTGAAATATATAATGTCTGTCTCAGGATTTATGAATATATTGTAAAGGATTTTCGAGGGTTTTATTGAGGATCAGTCTTATATACAGGGTGAAAAGAGACCTGTTGGTGTTTCCTTGTTTTGGATAAAATGACTAATAATGAATTACAAACTGTAAAACATTAGATGCACACTATAGATTGATTGTTTTTGTGTGATGGAGCTTTATTTGAACTGATGGAGCACAGTCCTGTATGTGTATGCAATATCTTCAGCATTTGTCTCAAGTGCACCTCTGTTCCCTCTATGGGAGAGTAGAATGATTTTAGTTCTTTATGATGGATTTTAAAACTCATTAAGATCACATATAGTATGAAAGAGTATTTGCTGTGCAGAAATAACAAAGATTGCGCACATAACGTCCAGTCGTGCATTCATATTGCCCGAGCGACGTGGGCACGGCGTCTGTTCTAGTGTGCCATTGTTCACGTCACTGCTCTTAATGCTGCGTCTATGAAGAGAGTTAGTGGAAAGGTCAAAATATAAAGCAGGAATATTCCACACAGTTCATAAGTTGCAGTACAGATCCTGCAAAAGCGGCTTAAATCTACAGATACGCAACATACCTGCGTGAGTGAAAGTGAACCTGGGTAGTAAATCTGTAAATAAGCATGCATGTGGAATTATGTTCCAGTTCATTCTTTTTCCCTATTTTATGCAGACTGCACACTTACTAAGAGTACACTGTAAATGCAATTAAGGGTATATGACATATTTATATGGGTGTTTTTGTCATGAATATTATATCTATTCTACTCGTTGGTTTCCAGTCAAGTGCTCAGGAATCAGGTGCAGATAATCAATGTTTGATTCAAAGATCAGTCTGTTGTTACAAGAACTGATCTTCAGTGGGTTTGGATTATTGGAAGAACTTTGTATTTTATTTGATGGTGTGAATATTATGTTCCTTTCAGGTTGTACGTTTATTTTAGACAGAGGAAAAGAAATCCAAGACAAACCTGCTGACTTTATTTTGCTGTTAAATGAATCTTTAAAAGCATTGTCAGGTGAGGAAAAGCTGCTTTTGACCCTGAATTCTGGGGTAAATCGCCATTGTTTCAGATTATCTCATGAGTGATTTTACTTTGCTATCAGGGGTGAGTTTTTTATTTTGTTTTTTTTATCTCAGACCAAAACTATTATTCAGCTTTAGGGAGATGTTCTTTGGAGTGTTTCTCAGAGGGGAAGTGTGTGAATGAATGATGTGTGGTCCAGATTGGTTCTTGAGGAGGTGTTTGAGGATTGTACGTCTCCACAGGTGTTGGTGCAGGAGTTATTGTTACCATTCATGTCATTTACTTTCATTAGTATGTCATTTGTTACTGTAATGCTCAGTTGTGATAGAAAAATAAATTGTGCCACCATTTTCACATTTGTATCAAGGTTTCTGTTATTTATATTGTGAATCTTGTTCCGCAGGTCAAAATAGTTTACTCTAATATTGTGGTTATATTATTACCAAGGAGCTCTAAAATACACTGAAATGTTATTATGTATGACTTCAAAAAGGGAACAGTTTTTGTGTATTTTTGTGCTGTGATGAATTATGCTATATTATACTCTATGACGATGCTCTTGAAATCAACCAAAAGTAGCATAAAGTAATTATGATGAGAGGAACTGAATATTAAAGGGACAGTTCACCCATAAATGGAAATTCTGTCATCATTTACTCACCCTCATGTTTTCCCAAATGTGTATGACTTTCTTTCTTCAGCAGAACACAAATGAAGATTTTTAGAAGAATATTTCAGATCTGTAGGTCCATACGATGCAAGTGAATGGTGACCAGAACTTTGAAGCTCCAAAAAGCACATAAATGCAGCATAAAAGTAATCCATACAGACTCCAGTGGTTTAATCCATGTCTTCTGAAGAGATATGAACGGTTTTGGGTGAGAACAGACCAAAATATAACTCCTTTTTCACTATAAATCTTGCACCCTACAGCACCCTCTGTTGGCCAGAACAAACACTGCATGATTTAGATGGTGACCGAGGATCAGCCGATCTGGGCACGGTTGGTTATGAATTTACCTTGCGGGCTGTTTTTAATGCTTAAATATCATAGAATTTTAGGGACAAGCCACCAAAAACCATTTTGGTATGGAAGTTATTTTGATGTTATAGTGAGAGTTACAGACCAACTCAACAACACATTTAGCCATAGTCAACATTCACTTTTATAAGATGAAAAAGGAAAGTGAACATTTTGCCAACAGTCTCTTATAATGTAATAAAAGCACTTACATTAATCTGTTTAAACTCGTGTATTATTTGAGCTGTAAAGATGTTTAAATTGTTGCTTTTTGGGGATTACAGGGTTTATGCCATTACATCATCATGGCAACAAAGTTGAATTTGAATTTAAGTTGAAGTTAAAATTGTCTATAACTTTCCACAGATGTGGTTAGTAAGTGATTTTATGACAGTAAAATCATGTTAACACACATATTGTTTATGTCTTGTGTCTATACTTTTGAAACAGTGAGTATTTTAATGTTTACAGATTGACCCCATTGACTTCCATTGGAAGTCTGTTACATTACATTCATTGTTTACACACATTTAAAGAAAAGGAGGGATGAGTCCAAATTAATTTTTGTGGTAATCAACATTATGACACAAATGCTGTCGATTGAGCTGAACTTGTATTGAACCTGGAATATTCCTTTAAGTGAACTGCAAACAAAAAGCTAAAAGCGGAGTTAAATGCCGAAAACTCCCTCTTAGACAGACAGATAGATAGACAGATAGATAGACAGACAGATAGATGATAGACAGATATACAGAGACAGATATATAGACAGACAGATAGATAGACAGATACAGATAGATAGACAGAGATAGATAGATGATAGACAGATATACAGAGACAGATATATAGACAGACAGAGATAGATAGATAGATGATAGACAGACAGATACAGATAGATAGACAGATATATAGACAGACAGAGATAGATAGATAGATGATAGACAGACAGATACAGATAGATAGACAGATATATTGACAGACAGAGATAGATAGACAGACAGATAGATGATAGACAGATATATAGACAGACAGAGATAGATAGATAGATGATAGACAGACAGATACAGATAGATAGACAGATATACAGACAGACAGAGATAGACAGATAACAGAGACTGATAGATTATAGATAGACAGAGATAAATAGATAGACAGAGACAGATATATAGACAGACAGAGATAGATAGATAGACAGACAGATAGATGATAGACAGATATACAGACAGATATATAGACAGACAGAGATAGATAGACAGATAGATGATAGACAGATATACAGACAGAGATAGAGACAGATAGATAGATAGACAGACAGTTAGATGATAGACAGATATACAGACAGAGATAGAGACAGATAGATAGACAGACAGTTAGATGATAGACAGATATACAGACAGAGATAGATAGATAGACAGACAGATAGACAGAGACAGATAGATAGACAGAGATGGATAGATAGACAGATAGATGATAGACAGATATACAGACAGACAGAGAGAGATAGATAGACAGATAGACAGAGACAGATAGACAGAGATGGATAGATAGACAGATAGATGATAGACAGATATACAGAGACAGATATATAGACAGACAGAGATAGATAGACAGATAGATGATAGACAGATATACAGACAGAGATAGAGACAGATAGATAGATAGACAGACAGTTAGATGATAGACAGATATACAGACAGAGATAGAGACAGATAGATAGATAGACAGACAGTTAGATGATAGACAGATATACAGACAGACAGAGATAGATAGACAGACAGATAGACAGAGACAGATAGATAGACAGAGATGGATAGATAGACAGATAGATGATAGACAGATATACAGACAGACAGAGAGAGATAGATAGACAGATGATAGATGGATGGATAGATAGATAGATGACAGACAGACAGGTAGATAGATGATAGATGGACAGACAGATAGATATAGAGATAGACAGACAGACAGATAGATAAATGGATAGATAGATAGATAGAGACAGACTGATGGTAGGTAGACAGAGAGACAGACAGATAGATAGATAGACAGACAGGTAGATGATAGATGGACAGACAGATAGATAGATCATAGATAGACAGACAGACAGAGATAGATAGATAGAGACAGACAGACAGGCAGAAGGACATACAGACAGACAGACAGATAGATAGATAGATAGATAGATAGATAGATAGATAGATAGATAGATAGATAGAGACAGACATACAGATAGATAGACAGAAGGACATACAGATAGACAGACAGACAGACAGACAGATAGATAGATAGATAGATAGATAGATAGATAGATAGATAGATAGATAGATAGATAGATAGATAGATAGATAGATAGATAGGTGATTGTATCACTCTATTTCGCGGTGTTGCCAGCGGGATGCACTGTTGGACTCATTTTCAGGAGGAGTGAGTGAGCTGAAACCGGAAGAGAGAGAGAGAGAGAGAGAGAGAGAGAGAGAGAGAGAGAGAGAGAGAGAGAGAGAGAGAGAGAGAGACTAAACTGAACTGAACTGACCGGCGCTTGCAGACGGACTATATGACGGATCCGGTGAGGAGATTTACCGACCATATAAAACACATCTCATGACATCACCATGAAATAAAAACATTTTAAACAAAGACATTTAAATGTCACCGAACTCATAGTAACGGCATTTTAATCTGGGCGTTATTGTTTCATTAGAGAGAATACTGCGTCTGACCTGCGCAGTTTTACCTGCGTGTCCCCAGAAAACATGGACGGATCACCGGGGATCGAAACCGAGAGGAGCAGAAGAAGTGTTATTTCACCGAGACGGACAGACGTTCACTTGATTACCATCATCATAATGAGCACGAAAGGTAAGAGTTTTCAACGAGGAAAGTCGCTTGTGTTGTTGCAAAGCGCATCAAGCTGTAACAGCAACACAAACGAATTTCTTCGAGTTACAACTCTGTAGTGTTTACTACTCTACTGTAGTGTTTACTACTCTACTGTAGTGCGGTTTACTCACGTCTGTACTCTACTGTAGTGTTTACTACTCTACTGCAGTGCGGTTTACTCACGTCTGTACTCTACTGTAGTGCGGTATACTCACGTCTGTACTCTACTGTAGTGTTTACTACTCTACTGTAGTGTTTACTACTCTACTGTAGTGCGGTTTACTCACGTCTGTACTCTACTGTAGTGTTTACTACTCTACTGTAGTGCGGTTTACTCACGTCTGTACTCTACTGTAGTGTTTACTACTCTACTGTAGTGCGGTATACTCACGTCTGTACTCTACTGTAGTGTTTACTACTCTACTGTAGTGTTTACTACTCTACTGTAGTGCGGTTTACTCACGTCTGTACTCTACTGTAGTGTTTACTACTCTACTGTAGTGCGGTTTACTCACGTCTGTACTCTACTGTAGTGTTTACTACTCTACTGTAGTGTTTACTACTCTACTGTAGTGCGGTTTACTCACGTCTGTACTCTACTGTAGTGCGGTATACTCACGTCTGTACTCTACTGTAGTGTTTACTACTCTACTGTAGTGTTTACTACTCTACTGTAGTGCGGTTTACTCACGTCTGTACTCTACTGTAGTGTTTACTACTCTACTGTAGTGCGGTTTACTCACGTCTGTACTCTAGTATTTACTACTCTACTGTAGTGTTTAATACTCTACTGAAGTGTTTACTACTCTACTGTAGTGCGGTTTACTCACGTCTGTACTCTACTGTAGTGTTTACTACTCTACTGCAGTGCGGTATACTCACGTCTGTACTCTACTGTAGTGTTTACTACTCTACTGCAGTGCGGTATACTCATGTCTGTACTCTACTGTAGTGTTTACTACTCTACTGTAGTGCGGTATACTCATGTCTGTACTCTACTGTAGTATTTACTACTCTACTGTAGTGCGGTATACTCATGTCTGTACTCTACTGTAGTATTTACTACTCTACTGTAGTGCGGTATACTCATGTCTGTACTCTACTGTAGTATTTACTACTCTACTGTAGTGCGGTTTACTCACGTCTGTACTCTACTGTAGTGTTTACTACTCTACTGTAGTGCGGTTTACTCACGTCTGTACTCTACTGTAGTGTTTACTACTCTACTGTAGTGCGGTTTACTCACGTCTGTACTCTAGTATTTACTACTCTACTGTAGTGTTTACTACTCTACTGAAGTGTTTACTACTCTACTGTAGTGCGGTTTACTCACGTCTGTACTCTACTGTAGTGTTTACTACTCTACTGCAGTGCGGTATACTCACGTCTGTACTCTACTGTAGTGTTTACTACTCTACTGCAGTGCGGTATACTCATGTCTGTACTCTACTGTAGTGTTTACTACTCTACTGTAGTGCGGTATACTCATGTCTGTACTCTACTGTAGTATTTACTACTCTACTGTAGTGCGGTATACTCATGTCTGTACTCTACTGTAGTATTTACTACTCTACTGTAGTGCGGTATACTCATGTCTGTACTCTACTGTAGTATTTACTACTCTACTGTAGTGCGGTATACTCACGTCTGTACTCTACTGTAGTGTTTACTACTCTACTGCAGTGCGGTATACTCATGTCTGTACTCTACTGTAGTGTTTACTACTCTACTGTAGTGCGGTATACTCATGTCTGTACTCTACTGTAGTATTTACTACTCTACTGTAGTGTTTACTACTCTACTGTAGTGCGGTATACTCATGTCTGTACTCTACTGTAGTATTTACTACTCTACTGTAGTGTGGTATACTCATGTCTGTACTCTACTGTAGTGTTTACTACTCTACTGTAGTGTTTACTACTCTACTGTAGTGCGGTATACTCATGTCTGTACTCTACTGTAGTATTTACTACTCTACTGTAGTGCGGTATACTCACGTCTGTACTCTACTGTAGTGTTTACTACTCTACTGCAGTGCAGTATACTCATGTCTGTACTCTACTGTAGTGTTTACTACTCTACTGTAGTGTTTACTACTCTACTGTAGTGCGGTTTACTCACGTCTGTACTCTACTGTAGTATTTACTACTCTACTGTAGTATTTACTACTCTACTGCAGTGCGGTATACTCACGTCTGTACTCTACTGTAGTATTTACTACTCTACTGTAGTGCGGTTTACTCACGTCTGTACTCTACTGTAGTGTTTACTACTCTACTGTAGTATTTACTACTCTACTGTAGTGCGGTATACTCACGTCTGTACTCTACTGTAGTGTTTACTACTCTACTGTAGTGAGGTATACTCATGTCTGTACTCTACTGTAGTATTTACTACTCTACTGCAGTGCGGTATACTCATGTCTGTACTCTACTGTAGTATTTACTACTCTACTGCAGTGCGGTTTACTCACGTCTGTACTCTACTGTAGTGTTTACTACTCTACTGTAGTGCGGTTTACTCACGTCTGTACTCTACTGCAGTGCGGTATACTCACGTCTGTACTCTACTGTAGTGTTTACTACTCTACTGCAGTGCAGTTTACTCATGTCTGTCTCATTCAGAAACAGGTGAACGCTAAGAGAAAGTTAAAGTGTGTTCTTGTGTTCTGACAGTTTGCATTTGGTAAATTGAGGTTACATTAATATTACAAGATATCTCAAATCAATTAAATCTTTGTTAAATTTTTTCACGTTTTCAGTACCCATGCAAACCTATAATACCGATCCGATAAATGTTTTAAGCTTTGCTGTTTTATCCACTACATGATGGCTACGAGGACAAGAAATCATTTAAAAGTTATACTTTGAGGAAAAGCTGCTTTCTGTCTCCCTGTTGCTTAGAGGGTTTAATTCTAACAATAAGGGGAAGTAAACAAAGACATATAGTTGATTCTCACGAAAACTGTCAAGAAAATGTCCTGGTACCATTTTACTATATATATACAGTATATGAACATTTTAATTTATCATTTAGAAAATGAAGCCTATTTTTATTGCCGTCAAGATTTTTTTTTACATTGTGACATTATTTTCATGACAGTTGTACACATTTTGCCCCCAATTCTCACCACAATTCAAAAAAAGATCATTATAATATTCTCATGACTGAAATGTGAAAACAATGATATTTTAATTTTAAAGTATTTATAAATCATAATAGTACTCCCTGGTACTGCCTTTCATTTTTGATATTTTTATTAAAAAAATTATGCTAGAACAGCATTTCTTTTTTTTTACCATATTACAATAAAAAATATCTGTTACGAAATGAGAATCATCATTAAAAACAATAGAAAAATACATAAATGTAGAACATCCGGACGTGTTACGAAAATGAGAAAATGTGCTTAAATGTCCTAGATAGATATTTTTTTTATTATTGTTTTTGCTTTAAATATAATGGGGGCCTCGTTTCCCGATAACTATTGATCTTAGCGGTTAAGAGCATATTCCACGAGTGATTTTGTGAACGTTCGTTATTTTTTACGTGCGTTTCCCAAAACTGCTCTTAACATGAACGTGCGAGGATGCGCTTTAAGTGCTACTTAAGAGAGACGCTGTCCAAAAAACGTGAAGTGCTGAAATGTGACTGTAGTGCTGCTCGTCATTGCAACGTCATTATATTTGTGTGTAACTGTACACATTTTTGTAATCTAGCTTGCTGGATATATTTTAAAATATTTTCTTAAATGTACAGCTTAATTCACCAAATAATTGCATTTTGTTTTGCAATCGTTTTGTGCAGAACGATACATTTCTTTTACACAATCACTGCTTCGTTTATCAGATGTGCATTTTAATATTTCATTTTAAAAATTTGCTCTGTGGGTCGAGATTAAAGCTTCCAGGATCAGTGAAGACAGCGGGGACCCTGTGTATGGTCCTGCTAATGACAAGCATTAATTGAATATAACGAGGTTCACCATGTTATTGTGGATATTGTTATTTACTTATTAATTTATCTGTACATGTATTTATTATTGTTGTTATTATTATTATTATTATTGTTGTTGTTATTATTATTATTATTATTATTATTATTATTATTAGCCTTGTCAGTTAAAAATAATAATAAAATAAAAAAGTATATATACTGATATTAAATGAGCATAAATTGTAGCTATAGGTATTTAAATTGTATCAGGTGTAATTTCGGGATTGTCAAGTCTGTGTCCTTACGATGTTCTTAGCTATTACACCAGAGCACTCATAAATCTATGAGCATTTTCAAGGATTACTTAAGTTACAATGCTTTTGGGAAATGGACCGCAAAACTAAGATGAATCATAAGATGGATTGTACTATCTATTTAGGCTTACTGTGCTTTTGGGAAATGATGCCCAGGATATTTTCTTGACAGCTTTTGTGAGAATCACCCATACATTTGAAGTCAGAAGTTTACATACACTTAGGTTGAAGTCATTAAAACTCATTTCTTAACCACTCCACAGATTTAATATTAGCAAACTATAGTTTTGGCAAGTCGTTTAGGACATCTACTTTGTGCATGACACAAGTCATTTTTACAATAATTGTTTTCAGACAGATTGTTTCACTTTTAATTGACTATATCACAATTCCAGTGGGTCAGAAGTTTTCATACACTAAGTTAACTGTGCCTTTAAGCAGCTTGGAAAATTCCAGAAAATTATGTCAAGCCTTTAGACAATTAGCCAATTAGCTTCTGATAGGAGGTGCACTGAATTGGAGGTGTACCTGTGGATGTATTTTAAGGCCTACCTTCAAACTCAGTGCCTCTTTGCTTGACATCATGGGAAAATCAAAAGAAATCAGCCAAGACCTCAGAAAAAAAACTGTGGACCTCCTCAAGTCTGGTTCATCCTTGGGAGCAATTTCCAAATGCCTGAATGTACGACGTTCATCTGTACAAACAATAGTACGCAAGTATAAACACCATGGGATCACGCAGCCATCATACCGCTCAGGAAGGAGACGCATTCTGTCTCCTAGAGATGAATGTAGTTTGGTGCGAAAAGTGCAAATCAATCCCAGAACAACAGCAAAGGACCTTGTGAAGATGCTGGAGGAAACAGGTAGACAAGTATCTATATCCACAGTAAAACGAGTCCTATATTGACATAACCTGAAAGGCTGCTCAGCAAGGAAGAAGCCACTGCTCCAAAACCGCCATAAAAAAGCCAGACTACAGTTTGCAAGTGCACATGGGGACAAAGATCTTACTTTCTGGAGAAATGTCCTCTGATCTGATGAAACATAAATTGAACTGTTTGGCCATAATGATCATCGTTATGTTTGGAGGAAAAAGGGTGAGGCTTGCAAGCTGAAGAACACCATCCCAACCGTGAAGCATGGGGGTGGCAGCATCATGTTGTAGGGGTGCTTTGCTGCAGGAGGGACTGGTGCACTTCACAAAATAGATGGCATCATGAGGAAGGAAAATTATGTGGATATATTGAAGCAACATCTCAAGACATCAGACAGGAAGTTAAAGCTCGGTCGCAAATGGGTCTTCCAAATGGACAATGACCCCAAGCATACCTCCAAAGTTGTGGCAAAATGGCTTAAGGACAACAAAGTCAAGGTATTGGAGTGGCCATCACAAAGCCCTGATCTCAATCCGATAGAAGATTTGTGGGCAGAACTGAACAAGCGTGTGTGAACAAGGAAGCCTACAAACCTGACTCCGTTACACCAGTTCTGTCTGGAGGAATGGGACAAAATTCCAGCAACTTATTGTGAGAAGCTTGTGGAAGGATACCCAAAATATTTGACCCAAGTTAAACAATTTAAAGACAATGCTACCAAATACTAACAAAGTGTATGTAAACTTCTGACCCACTGGGAATGTGATGAAAGAAATAAAAGCTGAAATAAATCATTCTCTCTACTATTATTCTGACATTTCACATTCTTAAAATAAAGTAGTGATCCTAACTGACCTAAGACAGGGAATGTTTTCTACGATTAAATGTCAGGAATTGTGAAAAACTGAGTTTAAATGTATTTGGCTAAGGTGTATGTAAACTTCTGACTTCAGCTGTATGTGAGTTTATTTATATGATCCATTTAAAGTTAACGTTTCTGAAGCATCCCAGCACCATGAGCCCATGTGAGGCCCATATTAGTGCATGTTTTGTTGGTGAGCCGCTCAGTTCCAGCAGTTTGACATGCTTATATGGGCAGCTGACATGTGTTATTGTAGAGGAGATAAGAACTCTGGGCCTGGTTGCAAGAAGCCCCTTAAGCTAAGAAAACCGACAACACACTTACTATTAGAACTAAGGGGTTTCTTAATTTAAAGTGTTTCTTACAACTGGGCCCTGGTGCCACTCAAATGTGTTTCCATATATTGTAAGTGCAAAGACACCCAGTGTCTCAGTGGCAAGACATCTTATTTGACCCTTTTAAACATTGGGTACCCTGCTTCCATGTCCACATATCGTTAAATACCCCAATATCTAAAAGTCTGTTGAAGTTATTTCAGATATTGCAGCACTGGAAATGGTGCTGGAGTTTTCAGACTGTGTGTGTCTTCATTAAGAATGAATGTCTCATCTCTGTGTGTGTGTGTACTTCATGCATGAGGAAACTGTCCCAAATTCCTCCTCTTATGTGTTCTTGAGTTGCAGGAATTTAGTGTTACAACTTACCTGTTATTTCAATTGACTAAATGCTGTTGTGTCTGCAGTGCCATGTTTAAAATAACATGGAGATTTTACACAGCTTTCTGAGTGGTTTGTTCTGTTGTGATAAGCATCGGACAGAGACATGAGGTCAGGTGATTAAAAATTTGACAAAATAGTTTTAAAATGCAACAATAAAGACAGTCCCACAGCACCTTGTACTGTATTTCCCATTTTCCTTGAACTCAAGTGGCATATAAGATGAGACAGTGAGCAGGTTTACATGTATGTTCTTACACCAATTATGCTTAATAAGCCGCCAACATGTGTGGCCATGTAAATGCAATAAACGGCGCTCCTTTATTGGTGAAACATCATAAACGGCATAAGAATAAACCGATCGACATGGTAGATTTTTGCCCATTACGCCGATTTCACTTGGCATGTAAAGTGATCTTACCAGCTTATCCAATGTGCGCACGTGTTGTGCACATGCCTGTTCAAGGTTTGACGTCAAAAGCAGAGAATAACGACATTTATTTCAAATGTCATGTTAACCCGGATTTTATGCTTTGTCTGATTTTAGAAAGTAATCAGCGTATTGGTGTGCATGTAAACGTGCTCAGGGGAAGCTCCAGTTGAGCTTCCCATTGACATATATGTATATTTTCAAGTTTAAAAATGTATATTTAAGTTTAAAACATATGAATAAACAAATAAATGATTTTTGTAAAAAACAATAAAACTATGCATTTTACCGTTTCAAATTTATGTGGAAAGTACACATTTTTTTACGTTTAAGTTTCATGAATCTTGTACTTGCATCCTTCAGTTCAGTGAGTCAAATGTCGATTCAGTAACTGCTCTGATTGATTCAGTGACTCATTCAGGGAAGATTTCATCAGACTGATTTAAAGCGGGAGCTCGTGAGTTTTTTTAACTTTTAATTAAACGAACTGGTTCAAAAGAGTCAGTTGCTTTTGAGTCAGACTACATTGGTCGTACTGTTTTATTGCATTGTGAGACACATTAAAAAGACGTGTTTTCGTGGCATTATTCAACGTTACACTATCATTTTATCTCACAAACTGCAAGACCACAACTCAGGTAAAATATCTTTACAAAATCATGTATTTTGCTGTGGATTCCGCCACTGCTGGAAAGTGGTGCAGAAAACACTGCCATGAAAATCTCTTGTTATCTGTGAAATTTGTGCAGCCCACCAACATGCAAATATTTACTGAGAGACGCATTTTGAAGTGCAGCTGCAGTATCTCTCTGACTTCAGCTCTTCAGCGCTGTCTTCATCTTGTTTCCATTTAGAGCTGTGTTGGAGTTCAGTATTTATACTGCACTCTTTACAAGATGAAAGCAGCTTGTGATGTATATGAGGACGAGAGATTTTAGACCCTGGTCAGGGAGCTGAAAGAGTCATGTTTAATTTATCGTATTTGCATGTTTATTGCATTTGCTCACATTTCCAACCCTCTCAAAAATATTAAAAATGTTTCTCCTGTTTTAAGAGAGGGAGAAAGCTACAAGGAGAGGGACTGAAAATTGAAAATGTAATGATGGCTATAAATTGAATTTAGAGGTAAAGTGGAAACGCTGGTCCACTTCCAACAGCTTTTCATCTAAATACATAGATGTGCTGGCCAAATAGGAGGATCCACCGAAAACCCAGTCAGGAACCGGTTCTGTAGCTTTGATTTCAGCAGGTGTTTTAACGATGGAAAGAGAGAGAGATGAAACTTGAGAAATCCACACGGCTTTAAAGGGATATTCACAGCTCTCCATCATTCTGTCAGACCACCGCCTGTCTTATTCTTCAAACCGGCTGTAATTCACCGTCTCCACTGCAAAATGTGATGCCGTATTGTTCCAGATCAGTGCATGGGCTTTCATTCCCATTCCTCTGAGTATTCCCTGCAGCACTGCAATCTTTCATCCAGTAGTTTTAAGATTGTTGGGATTAACGTGTTTGACAAGCAGAAATTGGATTAGCGTGACCCGCCTGTCAGCTCAACACCGTTGAACCCGCACGCGAAGCACATGTGGGAGTCACTCAAGGTTTGCATTAGCAATGGGCATGTGTACTTGAAAGTGATTAATCAGGAAAACAATAATTGAGTGACTTGACTTTTTCATCTTAAAACCATTTTCTCACCGAGTCTAATGTATTTACCCTTATTTTCAGTCGTCCCAAAAATGGGGTCTCATTTTTTTATTTTGTGATTGGTTACGGTGCCATTAGGTCACTATCGTGCGGTGTCGTCGACACTGTGCGGCAATAGCACTCAACACTGTTTGGAGAGGATTAGTGGGCGTTCACACAGGACACATTCTTTGCTTTCGAAAACAGCAACTGAACCTTCAGAGTGCAGTGTCATGACGTTTTTATAAGTTGATCCATTTTTAACTTAACATGCCATCTTAAAAATGCAATGCAATGACAAAAGACATCCATCTGATGCATGTTTACATTTACCAACAATTAAAAAATAGCACCAGTTGAGTACTTGGTTGATTTATCTGTTGAGTACTCAAGTAGATGAGATGACCAAAATGCCCATCTCTACTTAGTTTGGTTGTTTTTAAATGGTGGACCTCTGAATCACGGTCCACAATTGCTCATAGAGAATTCCAGATTGATGTATTATCATTAGTGTTTGACTTTGGCATGAAACCCCACTGGATTTAAGCTCATTGTTGGGTCTAAAGAGGTTACAACACCAGAGCACAATCACACAATGCAGTGCAGCCTTGGAAGGCGACAAAAAATAGATTGAAAAGAGGAAAAGTGAGTCATTATTCACAGTGAGAAAGGGAGGAAGGGAAGGGGTATGGCTGTTGAAGAGAGAGTGTGGAGTTATGAAGGGAGAAAAGCAATTCAGTGTGCATTCACTGAGCTAGTTAAGGATGTTCTCCTGAAGTGTAGAACTGTTTCCTTTCAGGATTGTTGGGGATTGTTTAGCATATACAACAGAACAACTCCACATGGCCTGAAGCTACAGCTGTTATTTTAATTCCAGCTCTGGTCAAATTGACCAACATCCATTTGTTTTGAGTTTGCAGTTCCTGTTAGACGCAGCACTGTGTTGGTACATGGTTCAGTAAATTCCTGCTATTTATTACAACTCCTAGAATACTCCATTGTGATTGGTCAATAGTGAAATTCTGTGCTCGAATATTTTTGTTCATGGCCGCATCTGATTTTCTACATACAACTATTTAACTATATATATAAATATTTCCATTATTTTTAATGGTTCATATATGCATAGATATTTGTCATACATATAATATGCCATATTTATTCAATAATATTAGGGTTTCACACAGTCATGGAAAATCTGGAATTATCAGGGAATTTTCAAATGGGGATTTCCAGGCCTGGATGAATCGTGGAAATGAGGTAAATCTTTAAAAGTAATGGATATGGGGGCCTGGGTATCTCAGCGAGTATTGACGCTGACTATCACCCCTGGAGTCACGAGTTTGAATCCAGGGTGTGCTGAGTGACTCCAGTCAGGTCTCCTAAGCAACCAAATTGGCCCGGTTGCTAGGGAGGGTAGAGTCACATGGGGTAACCTCCTCGTGGTCGTGATTAGTGGTTCTCGCTCTCAATGTGGCGTGTGGTAAGTTGTGTGTGGATCGTGGAGAGTAGCATGAGCCTCCACATGCTGTGAGTCTCCGTGGTGTCATGCACAACGAGTCACGTGATAAGATGCACGGATTGACGGTCTCAGAAGCGGAGGCAACTGAGATTCGTCCTCCGCCACCCGGATTGAGGCGAGTAAACGCGCCACCACGAGAACCTACTAAGTAGTGGGAATTGGGCATTCTAGATAAAAATAAAAAAAAGTAATGGAAATTTCTATAGTGAAGATACATTTTTCAAGTTCTTAATGTCATTGATATTAAAATGTTCAAGTTATCTAAAACATATGGAGACCTTGACCTGGTCTGCCAAATGACTAGAACAATGGTGGAAATCCATGGGTCAAAAAGTGTGGGAACACTGCAATGCATGTATGATATGTCCATTTATTTATTTATATATTTGATAGGTGTGTATCATCACAAAATAACCCTTTTCGCTTACAGAGTTTATGAACATTATTTTATAGTGACGGTGTGAGCAGGGTCTTGAATGACTCAATGTCACTATAAAATAATGTAAATAAACTCAGATAATATGTTCTTTGATATTCAGTCCAGTTGTGCAGATATGAAGTGAAAACAAACCGATAACAGAACATAATGGATATGAAGCTCAGAGGGTTTGGTTCCCAGACAGATCTTCAGAGCGCTCCGGCACTAAATTACACATCAGATGTGGTTTTGCTCTGAAGTCTTTTTATAGAGAAGGACTTTATAATGTCTTTGAAAGTAATTGTCCCTAAACACTGATCGTTAAACCGTTGTGTTTGTGGAGCATGTGGAGTAACTGCAGTTAAATAACATACATATATAGGTACATTGTCTGAAGAAAATGTGAGTAATGTTTGCCTGATGTTAGGGTGTTTTGGGTGGTTGCTAGGGTGGTGTTATGTGATTTTAAGATATTTTCAGTGGTTGTTAGGGCATTACTAGGCAGTCACCACCAGGGTGTTTTGGATGGCTGGTCCAAATCAAGAGTCCTCCACCCTCGATTGCAATGTGACTCGAGTCGAGTTCCTCCTCCAGTGTAAGTCTATGGGATTTTTAAAGATATTTTATCGTCCGCCAGGTGAAAATTAATAATGCAAACTCTTCTCTGTGTATTGCACACAGCCTCTAATGTAGTTGTATTCATGTGAAACTTTTTACCTCATTTCATTAAAGCCTCAGAAACAATAATCCCTCTCTTTGCATACATGCAGTGTTTGCGATCATTTGCACTTCTGTAGCTTTGAGAGAGACAGACAGCTTCTGTTTCATATCTCGGTGTTTTGTATCTGTCTTTGGCAAGCGTCGGTGAGTGTTCTGGCCGCTGGACATCTTCTAAACTGTATCACATTTCCAAGAGCTGCAGATAAAGGAAAGGACAATAACATTCTCTCTCTCTCTCTTATCAGATAATGTTTATTTCTCCTTTGGTTTATCTATCTGCGCAATTACTTTTAACTTAATTTTTCAAGTTGCATGGATTGGAATCAGTTTGATGTTTGGTTTCTTCTGTCATGTTTCTTCTATTAATGAAAATGCGTGTTTACAAAAAAGCTGTATCAAGGTTTATCTTCAGATTGGGATTATTGTCCATGTCAGTCTGTTCTGTTTGGATGATCTCATGCTTCCATTATTGGCTTCTTCAACTAACACACTTCTTTCTCCTTCTTCTGTATTTATCTATTTATACTTTTATGTATGTACTAGGGCTGTCACGATTATGACGATTGAGTGTCATACAAACTGCCATACATGTGTGCTTCATAAACCTTAAGAACTAATTCATGCATAGAATCATATAATAAAATATAACTTTATAAGATTTCCTTCAAGGCTCTAAAAACGTATGAATAATATTTTAAATATCAGAATAATTCCAAATACTTAAAATATGCCTCTCTTTTTGGACACCTTTAGAATTGGTCCATTTAACATTTAGGGGGCTTTCAAACTGGGAGTTTAGCCCGAAACAGAGCACAGTTCACGTGAATTTTTTTTATATAAAAGATGTTTTGGAGACTGTGGAACTGAATCCGAGACTACCTGTTGGAGTTTATTTGAGTTCGGTTGTGGCGCGGTTCGCATGAGTGAGAACGCAACCTGTACTCGGGTATGTCATTTCTGCGACACTAGCGGAACCGAATGGAGCTACAAAAATAAACAATGTTTTCAAAACAGCTTTCTGAACACGCCCCTCATCTGCTGTTGTTCGAACCGTCAGATAGTCCCGCCCCCAACTCATGCCATTGGTTGAGTAACGTTGTTGGGGCGGGTCTAAGCGGGTCGCTTTAAACAAATACAGGTATTGTTGTCTCTGCAAATTAAGCTGGGATAGAAGGAAGCATTTTAACACTGAAAAAGTTACATCAGCTTTAAGGATGCCGTGCACAATGAGTGACAGGGGAGCGTAAGCAGCACTTCAAATACTGCTCGTAACCAGCGGTGCGGCCAGTGAGACGGTCAGAGTTAAATTGAATGAGACACACAAACGCGGCGTTCATGTCATTTATATACTCGCTAAACATTCCCTTATTTCCATAACCGAAGGCAGGATGTTTTCGCAATAGAAAGGATTAAGCACAATGAAAAAGGAAAAATAATACATTTAACCTGAATTTGTTTTTTTCATTTTGCCTTCTCGCAGAGAGCTTATGTTCTCGCCCTTACAGTGATAAATTAATCACATTTATTGAGAGCCAAGTGGGATTACAGATTTTTTATACAGAACTCCACCCTCAAGTATTATAATAAGCTCCCAACTCGGATTTCCACTGCTGAAATAATTAAACACATATTTTGATTTTGCTGACAAAATTCTCAGTTGTCAGAGATTGTGAGAGATTGATGTGGGTCATGAGTAAGACTCACTTACACACACACACACACACACACACACACCTGCACAGATGCCACAAACGGTGCCCTGATTAAAACTCACAGCGAGAACAGAAACTGCTGTGCTGATGCATAATGTGCTAATGAAGTCCCTCAGTGTTGCTGTGAACGTCGAGAGCAACAACAGCAGGAGAAACAGACCAATCACGTGCTGTGAACGCAATCATTAGCTCCGCCTCCTCTACAATTACTGCTTTGACTCACAATAGAGTACAGGTGAACTCACAATAATGAAGAGCTGTGTGAAACTTTATTTTAATATTATTTTGAGTCAGATGTTAATTTAGTAATGGCTCTGATAGATTCACTGGTCTTATTGACTGACTGATGGACCTTATTCAGAATCAGCACTAGCACGACTGTGAGTCGCAGGGCTCCGATTGCAAGTTGTGTAGTGTGCGTTTGGCTTCAACTGAATAACAACACATCAAGTTTAGTGGCACAGACTTCTGAAGGAAACTCTCTTGAACCCCTTGTGTACTGATTTTTGTTACTGCCACAGTAACGCAAGAACGCATGTTATCTAAACTTATTACATGGCTCTCTGGAATACTCTATTCTGATTGGTCAATGGCGCCACACCGTGGTCAGATATTGCTTTGTAACAACCACACATCCGGGGATTTAGACATATCATGCTCACCCGGGCTACTTTACCGGTACTACTTAAATGTTGAATGTATTACTCCGCTGGGCCTGGGTAGCTCAGCGAGCAAAGACGCTGACTATCACCCCTTGAGTAGCGAGTTCGAATCCAGGGTGTGCTGAGTGACTCCAGCCAGGTCTCCTAAGCAACCAAATTGGCCCGGTTGCTAGGGAGGGTAGAGTCACATGAGGTAACCTCCTCGTGGTCGCTATAATGTGGTTCTCGCTCTCGGTGGGGCGCGTGGTGAGTTGTGCGTGGATCGTGGAGAATGGCATGAAGCCTCCACACGCGCTACGTCTCCGCGGTAACGCGCTCAACAAGCCACGTGATAAGATGCGTGGATTGACGGTCTCAGACGCAGAGGCAACTGAGATTCATCCTCCGCCACCCGGATTGAGGCGAGTCACTACACCACCACGAGGACTTAGAGCGCATTGGGAATTGGGCATTCCAGATTGGGGAGAAAACTCCGCTGTCTCATTTCTCACACCAACACACAAACATAGCTAACTGGTGCCGTCTTGCGACTAAAAACGTTTAACCATATCTAACAATGGAGGACTTCAATACTGACTTCAACCTGTATGGTGGAGAGAAAATGGTTAGAATCTGATGACTCGACTGACTCCACAGTTAAAACCCAAAAAACTAAAACTGAACTCTGAAGGACAAACAACCAGAGACACAAAGAGCTTAATGAGACTGAACTTATCAAAATAGAGGACGACAGCTACGAAAGTAACACAAAAAGGAGCTTATTCGATAGCCAGCTATATGTCCATGAGGGCTGGTATCGCCAGATATTTAAAAAAAAAATTCAACATCCTGAAGAGTGCTACCTTTAACTCCAGCAATGACGTTTTTAAATCTGACATGAAAAGAATTCGCAAAACTGGGAAGGACACGAGCCAGCATCATCCCACGATCTCAACTGCAGACATGCACCTAGTAAAAGATTCGGACATGCAGTCGCCAGATACAGCAATTGGTCTTGTTCGGAATGTATGGTTTGATGTGCAGCTGCATCTGGCGAGACAAGGAAGATAAGGAAACCGTTACCTAACAAGGGACTTGTGTACCATAAAATTTGACAACAGCGGCACCGAATACATTACTCTGTCCCATAATGTGGAGACCAAGACCCATAAAGACGCAAAAGATCCATGTAAAGGAAATTACAGGGGTTGCATCTTTGCTGAACCCGGCAACCCAAAGTGTCCCATTGCCAGTTTCAAAAAATACCTGTCCCTCTGCCTGCTGGATGCAAATGCTTTTTATCTCCATCCACTATGACAAAACCAAGAATTATTGAGCAAAAGAACGGTGGTACTCTAGGGAGCCGATGGGACATAATGACCTTGGCATGATGATGTCCAAAATTATCGACGCAGCTGGACTCTCACGCAGGTACACGAACCACAGTTTGAGAAGCACAGCTGTGCATCTCCTCTCCTGTGCCGGATTGGAAACTAGAGAGATTATGACCATGACTGGGCATAGGTGTGAGGGTAGTCAAAAGAGTTACTGGACAGAGAGAAATGGAGCAGGATACTCGAATCAAATCCTGACAGCAGCATTGCAGAAAGTAAGTGCACAGCCTCGTTTTCAATTTCCTTCAAATATTCAATATGCAGCCAGTGAAGACAGCAATAGAAAGATGTGTTGTCTATGTATATTGCAGGACCCAGTATGTTTTATTACCGGCACGTGCTTTAATTTGTTTTGCTGTGGCGCTGTAGATCCTGCCGCTGAATAACGGTGAGTTTCGTGCTCAAGTGATGTATCATCTTGTTGGACAAACTATTAAATGACAGAATATCATGTGCACAGTCGCAGCTGAGCTCCGTTCACATACAATATATTCATTCCCTTCCCCCATTTCTGGCGTATGAGATGTATGTTTGTGTATGTTGTGTCATTTAATGCATTAACTTCAAGGCTGTTGTGACCCTTAAATCTCATCTCACTGCCCCCCCACAGTGCTCTTGTCTTGACACACGCTTCATTGTGATTCTAATGTTCACAGAACAGGGATTATAATTGTGCTGGACCGGTGAGATTGAGACAAATGATCTCTTTCTCTCTTATTCTTTGCTCATTTCTTTTATAACTCTTACAGCCGTCGGTAGGGTGCTGTCTCAGATTCATCCTGTGAGTTTGTCTAGTGTTGATAAACTACAGCTCTCAGTTTTTATGTGCATTTCTCTAACAGTGGATTTGTTTTGAAATGTGCATCTGTGATGTTTGGGATTATGAATGTCCAGTATGACAGTAGTAAGTTTTCTGTCACACTACTTTGAGGTGTTTACTCTCTTTAGTACTAACCTATTTCTGTACAGAATCAGACATTACTCATATACATTATGAATGAATAAACTGAGTGGATTTGTGCAAGATTTCAGATGCTTCTTTTATATGCTGTACATTTGTTCAGCAGCTCCATAATACAATGCATATACAGATTTATATTTCTTTTTTTAATAGCTTTCTTAGACGCAGAGCTTTCAACAAATTCTTCAGTCTCTCTCTGTTTATTCCCTGAGATGAAGTGTGAGTATGAGAGCGTCTTGAACAGTTTGACTCGTCTGTCTGACAGATCCACACATTGTCTTCATTCAGTGGAGTACTCAAGCTTCCCTTTACATTTTACTGCTGTCAGTGTGTGTTTGAGTGCCTGTGGAAAACTGGGAAATTGCATTTGTGCTGTCTCGCATTTTTTCCTTAAATTTCGGCCTCTGTCGGTGTACTGGACATGTTAGGTGCATAGGGCCCCGTGAAATCCATTTTATTTTATTCTTTTCCAAATTCAGTGTTTTCCATTTCATTTTTTCTGAACTCTGTGTTTTAAAGATTACATTTAATCATCAAAATACTTATCAAATTAATTCACATACTTTTAATCAAATGAAAACAGAACAATTACTTTTTCAACATTGCATTATTCTTATTAAATGAAGTGCTCGCAGCATATTCCAAAACACAACATCGGAGTAATTTATTTATTTATTTTTGTCAAACACAGTGTTGCACAGCAGAGCATCACAGTATTAATGAAAGCATTGATGAAAACACATGATGATCTGTACAACAGCACTCTTGCTTGGGGAATATTGCTTAATATAATGTAATTATTATTGATATATTATTATGATTATTATTAAATTGAATGTTACATTTGACCATACAGTAGTAATATATTTCTGTAACAATTTCTTACATTTATGTGTCTAGTTAAATGGAGCTTTTATTTTGTCAGAAAAAGGGATGAAGCACTTTTAGTTTTACTTTTAGTATGTTTATGATGACAACATATCACCTCCGCATAAGCAGTTCTCTATATGGCTCAATGTGCTTATTAAAGTGCAAAAGGCTGCAATTTAATAATGTAAATATATACTCTGCATAATACAGGGCGCTTGACAGTGAATGAGTGCTTTACTATCTGTCATCTATTATGCTGCACGCTTTATGTTCATGATGCATTGTTTTGTTTTTGTTTTTTTAAGGGTATGAGCAGCTGGCTTTACACATTCACTAATTAGTTAATTTAGTTAGTTCCATTTTTATGACTGGATTCTGCGATGCTCTTCATGGTTTCAGCATCGTGCAAATCATAGGGCCCGAAGAGCAACAGAGCAGCAGAACCATGTGTAGCTCATCACAGAGAAAAAGAAAATCATGGTTACATTAAGGCATTTCAACATGATTAACAATAAAATGTACACTTCTGCGAAAATATAGGTAAAAGACCCTTACATTACAACATTTAACCTCCTGAGATCCGAGTGTGACTGCGGTGTGCATTTTTCATTTCCCTTTTAGATTTGTAACTAGTAGCACCTAATAAACATGCAAAAATAAAATAATGTCCTCATATGTGGACAGCGGGACTAAGTTAAATTTTAAGTAATACCAAACTATGGAAAGTCAGATTTTTTCATCTAATAGTTTATGATGTGTCCAGGAGTGTTGATTATTCATGTTTTTGAGATGTTACAGACATTACATCAGAAATTACAGTAATGTCCAGCATCATCCAATCACTGTCAATCATGTTAAAATAAAATGATACATTATAAATTCTGAATCTATGTACTGATTATCATTGTCACATGTCTGTCAAACATGTTGAGTGATCCAAACATCATCTGCAGCCTGAAACTGAACTTTTGATCAGATTTTAGGAGTGAATGCACTTAACTGCATAGAGAGCTATAGGATGCTCCCTTGCTCCCTATTTAGTGAATGACTTAACCTCCAGTGTGCTGTCTGTCTGCACTGATCTCAGAACAGTTTGAAATGCACCTTATTTTCATCCTAACTCCATATAAAGCCTCTGAAAGACACATTTTTCAGTTTTTGCATGAATACATTTATTCTCAATGTGATAATGTACAGTAAATATAGGAATGCATTTATTAATGTTAATGTGGTTCCATTTTCCACATATGTGGACATCATGTTTATCAGTGTGCTGATGCGTGAAAAATGAATGGATTTTTTAAAGCGGCATATCAAGTGAAACTAGAGACGCTACTCTTTACAACCAAACAGGTTTCAATGAAAAAACTTAAAGATGTTTCTTACCAGAGGGGCTTTTGTTGGCGCTGCGCCCGTAGAAGCGCTTCACGGAAATAGACGTCACACTGTTGCACGTGATGTGGTGCGGCAGAAGTTTAACCCTTAAATGACAGTGTAGAGTCTTGTGAACAGTATCCAGTCGGTTTAAATGAATTTAAATTATGTGTTGCTTATAGCGAAGCCAAAATTACAATGGCCACACATGTGGACACGGGGTCACATGAGGTTAAAGGACGTTTTAGACAACAGTACAGCTCAAATTGCACATTTTTTTATACAAGCTTTGTAACGGGAGCCAGCTGGTATGTGATAGCTGTGCAGTATGTGTAAACCTCATTCCCCTGGCTTCAGGAGGCGCACTAGCGACTGATGCTAGAGGCTGTAGCCTTTAACCTTCTCGTTAGCACGCCTGCCTCCCATGCTGGAGACACCGGTCCAAATCCCGCTTGGAGTGGGTTGAGCAGGACCAGTTACAGCTGCACACTTTTGATTTTCATCCCTCTGGTATGCTGACCCCAGAGACTTACATTGTAAGTACCTTAAAAAAAAATCTTATAAGTATTAAAAACAAGGTTATTCAAAAATCTGGCAATGCAAGAAACCCACGATTAGGCTACATGAGACTTAGGCCTATTATTCTCTGGTTTTGAAGTCGAAATGTAAGCAGCTACGAGTACACTTGTGCACATGTTATAAGCCAGTAATAACACTGGAAAAGTTTACACGCAACATGAAACCAGAGGAAGAGGCCAAAAATGTGCTGATCGTTTTTGCTAAAGCAGCTAAATAATATTGGATTATGTACATATATGTAAAACCAGAGGTCAGGTTCCTCTCGAGTTTTTTTTCAGTACTAAATAACACTGAAAGACGGTTTTTTTTGTTGTTGCTATGGTCACTTTAGCTCGCTCTCTGGGGGCTTTAAAACTTTAAGAATGATTTTCTATAAAGCTGCTTTGAAAAGTGCAGAATGTTCATTTTTGGGCTTTTCCTTTGTCACCTGATTCCGTGCTCCTCCAATATCATATATTCTCATTCTTCACTTTTTATTTACAGATTTATTGATAAGCTCATCGTTAGTTGCATCTCATTGATCTTAAAGTCATACTTTAGATCCTGCAAAATGGATTCCTCCTGAGGTCAAAGGTCATAGGTTTAAACGGTGTGAGTTCAGGACTGAGTAATGCTTGCCCTCTGACCTCTGGGTCAATCGTAGGCTCTCTCTCATTCACTAACATCACTGATGACCAGCAGCATTTATAAACGCCATAAGAGTGTCCACAGAGCACTCAGGAAATAGTTCTGGTATCGTCTGATTGATATTGTATAGAAAGGCTCGTGGATGCACAGGAACTGAGTTCAGGGTCGTGTATGTGGAGAATATGTACGTGTGTGTACGTAAGAGGGAAAGCTGGTTTCCTGTGTGCCATCATCTCTCCTGTTGCACAGGAAGTGTTTTGGAGGAAGTCCTGAAGCTGTTTTTCAGTTGTTTGTCTGTACAGCAGATGGTCTTTCTCTGATGATGTGATTCTCGCAGGACTGACGCGTCTGACACTCACAAACTCAACTTACCCAGTTCACCCGGTCTGAAACCAAGATACAGACTACTCAATTTTGAAAGTAGTTCAACTGCAGTCTCGCTACTCCTTTGATAAAGTATTTAGCTGCATTATAGAACTATCAGATTATGTACTTTATCTAAACAATCTGAGCAATGTTACGGTAACAGCGTTAAACACAATATTCACAGGCCACTCCTTCCCAAAAAAAAGCCTTTATCAAGTGATTTTAATATAACGTATTATTTTAAGTCATCTTGATGCCACTTGGAAGTTTGCTCAGGCCCTTCTATTGGACCCCAGCCTACAAAACACAGTCATGTAGCGTTTTGTCACACTGGAATGTTGTAATTATAAAGTCAGTAATTACTGCCATAGACCACGTGTAGTGTTACCGCTGACAATATGTGGAGGGCTGTGTGTCATGTGTTGTGTGCTTGGATCAGAGTGAATGGGATAGTTTTGTGTGTGTTGTGGAATGTTTGGAATGACAGTAATGTGTGTACTGGTGATGATGTGAGGAGGATGTTGGGTCAGACAGTTACAGCAGACCTGTCGCTCTGTGTTTGTGTTGGATTCTCTCATGTTCTCTGCAGTCTCTATCTGTCTCACAGTTTTCTTATTTTTTGCCCCCGTTGCTACGGATGAATACAGATGAATACACAGAAAGTTCTTCTGTTTCTTAAAATGATTTTTCACCCCAAAAAATGACATTTGTCATCATTTGTTCACCCCCACGTTGTTCTAAACCTGTATGACATTGTCACAAAAGCAGACGTTAGACAGAATGTTAGCCTCATTGACATTGAATGGATAAATATTCACTAGTGAATGGTGACTGATAACATTCTGCTTGAATCATTTTATCAATCTTACAATGGTATCCCAGCTTAATATGCAGAGTTACTGGATGTAGGCCATTCGTTGGCCGGTTTCCCCAAAACGTGTAAACACCGTGACTCTGGCGTTTTCAACCCGTGATCTGTTTGTTTAAGTGGTGCAAAAGGTGTCAGTTTGGGGCTGGAATATCTGTTTGTTCGAGCAATGGTAGACAGAGGGCGTATTTGGAAATATGTTTAATTTTTGCAAGTAGGTTTGGTGACGCTACTGCTGCAGTAATTCAGCTTTAAAGAGGTCATGAGTAATCAATTGTTCTATAAAAACATACTGTAAGTTTCAGAACTCAAAACTTCCTCTCTAGCCCTGCAAAAATGACTCGTTTTGAAATTGGTCACATAGTGACATCACAATGTGGTGTTTATTTGAATAGCCCCTTCTCCACAACATACATAATCTTTGTGGTAAAAAAAGATGAAGATTAGCGTCATTTAATCTTCCAAAAAAATGTAATACTACTACTGACTTTTTTTTTTTTTCAAGGGGACAAAATGCATGACATGACCCCTTTAACATACCCTTTTATGTTCCATGGAAAAAATTAAGTCAAATATGGTTTGGAACGACATGAGGGTGAGTAAATGATAGAGCGATGAACTATCCGTTTAGCATGTTTGGACACAAGGCTTTACATCAGCAGTCAGAGCATTAAGACAACAATATCAACCGGATTACAAAAAGTATTATTGACATTTTTAGTGATGGAAATAAAATGCATGTTTTGAAGTATCGGCAGTTGCTGATGCCATGAATGTGTTTGAATGCGTGTTATCTCCCTGTGTCATTGATCGAACATTCCTTCAGTATGAGCTCAGTGTGTTGTGTGAGGTGTACAAAGGCGGTGTCTGATGACATCACATCATTAACACTTTGAGAAGAGTGTAAGAGTAAACCAGCTCTGCCGTAATCAGGTCATGGAACACCTGCCTCGCTCTCTCTTCTCTTGTTCTCTCGAATCGCTGCCAGCAAGCCCTCTTTTCTTCCTGTAGTTTTGTTTGTAGAGATGGAGCAGGTAACATGTTTTACACACACTCTGTTCCTCTGTGAGGTGTTGAACTCTCTGACTCTATTAGTACATTCTGCTGCATTATCAAACTTTTCATAATAGGAATAACTCCTACTGCCTGGAACAGCTGCTAATACAGTTAACATAACTAGAGATGTTCTATTATACTAGTTCAGATGATGGAAATTAAAAAGAGAATACAATAATCAACATAATAGAAGTACAGTATACCATACTGTAAATAAATAAGGTATTAGAGATCATGCTGTAATGTGAATAATCGGGATGCACCGATGCCACTTTTTCTCTTTCGCTGCAGTTTCTGATACCTGAACTCTCTGTATTGACCGATACTGATCTGATACCAGTGTTGTTTTTTTCTTAATCAGTTTAGAATATCTATACTGCTCTGTGTGGAACTGATTAGGGGTACTGTTTTATGTGTAAAGAAACACAAACCTATAACTACACTTCATTATAAAACAGAGGAAACTAAAAATCAATTGCATGCAAATGTGTACTGCATAATAGATTATTTCCCTGAATTTTATCTGGATTTACAGTAAGTGAATTCAGATTTTTTTTGTTTGTTTTGTTTTTGTTTTTTTGTGTGTGTTCACTTTAGTTGTGATAGGATATCAGTCCACTTTTTTTATTTTTTTATTTATATTTTTATTTTTACTCCCCTTTTTCTCCCCAATTTGGAATGCCCAATTCCCAATGTGCTCTAAGTCCTCGTGGTGGTGTAGTGACTCGCCTCAATCCAGGTGGCGGAGGACGAATCTCAGTTGCCTCCGCGTCTGAGACCGTCAATCCGTGCATCTTATCATGTGGCTTGGCATCTTATCAGCGCGTTACCGTGGAGACCTAACGCTATTCTCCGCGGCATCCACGCACAACTCACCACATGCCCCACTGAGAGCGAGAAACACATTATAGTGACCACGAGGAGGTTACCCCATGTGACTCTACCCTCCCTAGCAACCGGGCCACTTTGGTTGCTTAGGAAGCCTGACTGGAGTCACTCAGCACACCCTGGATTTGGACTTGTGACTCCAGGTGTGGTTGTCAGCGTCAATACTCGCTGAGATACCCAGGCCCCCCATCAGTCCACTTTTAATTAACACAGCTACATTTTGGAACTTAGACAACTTAATTTGCAATAATAATAATAATAATAATAATAATAGTAATTATTATTATTATTATATTAATGGTAATATATTTTTCAAACTCAAAATCATTGCAGGAATTCCGTAGTAGTTTTAATATGCTTCCCAGTCAAAGTCTGGTGAAATGCTTGTATGTTATAAACAAACCAAACTATTGATTATCTATAGCTGAGATATAGTTTATGTGGAGATTGTGTGGCATTTTGAAAGCTGAAATCAGCAGTGCATCATGAGTCTCACTGCTGCTGCAAGTGCGTGACAACAGAGCGGTGCTCATTCACAATGAAGCACGCAGCACATGAAGACTCTAAATTTCTTTATTATCTGCAGCTTTTTGTGATTCACAAAGTTATTAAATGCTTCATGACAATTTATATATTGCACAAGTCATGTAGACTACTTTAATTGTGCTTTTATGGTTGTTTTATGTCATTTTTGGAGCTTAACGTGCATGACTAACACACAGTATCGGATTTGGATCGAGTCTTCAGACCGATACCGTTTCAATTAAATATGTCAGTATCAGGGCTAATACCAGGTGTCGGACTGGTGCACCTCTAATGAATGCAGTCACAGCATTTAAATTTAAATGCTTTTTGCACTGCTTGTCCTCCTGTGCAACCTTCTGAATATTGAAGTTTAGTTGCATCAGTTACTGCAGCTCTTCAAAGGGCATTAAACATCAGCAATATTTGCCCTGTGGAAGAAAACAAAAAAAATTTTTTTCAAGTTTTGCTAAAAGTTGCAATAAAAATGCAATATGACAAATATAGAGGAAACTGTTTTTCTCTGAGGTCATGAAAGAGCCACAACAGTCGTTCTATGTCGAATGATTCATTCTTTGTTTTGTAATGAGCTGAGAAACCTTCACATAGTCGTTCTCATCAATGCACTTTCAGAGGCTTTAGATTTGTTCGTTTATGTTGCTTGTGTATTGTTGCTCAGGATGTTCGTTTAGGTCTTCATGAGCTTTAAACCCTTCTAATGAGGCCATAATATCACTGGTTGATTCCTGTAATCTCAGCGATGGGGTTTGACCTTTTCCCTGACCTTACCAGTAGGTGTCCAGGAAATTAGAGCGAGTGGGACAAGACGTGGAGTCCAGCTCTTTCTATGGAAAGTGTAGAACCTACAGCCTCTTCATTATAGATAATACCATTATGAGCAGATGTCTCCTAAACAGTGTGTTTTGTGAGAGAAGAACACTGTCTCTGACACAGTCAAGCTTCGACAACAACAGAACATTCACACAAAGACAAAAGAGCCTCATGCTGTGAATGGTTGGGTGGTCAGAAGACAGAATCTCAGTCCGTCTTTCCATCAGAACTTCAACACTGTCAGTGAACGCGTCTGCATGAATACAACACTGTATTTCTGTTTTCCGAATTCATATTTGTGTAAACTGTGTTGATTGTCAAGGCGCTATGTCTTGCACATTGAGTTGAAAAGACTGTTTCACAAAGCACAAATTGAGTCTTTGTGCAGTTCTGGGTCTGTTCACTCTCCTGCTGTTCAGAACAATGTGTGTAGACCACACTGGACTACTGTACGTAAAGATCTGCGCTCAGAGCGTGATGGGACGTGACGTGACTTTGATCTTACCCATGACACTGCTGTCATTCAAAACTGAACTGGATGTTTAATCAGGTTTTCATTTCCGATTGAGCTGCTGGAGGAGATGTTGGTCATGCTGAAATGTGCTCTATGGTGCACTGATGTTTGACAGTGATGTTTCTGATTGTGTATGTGGTCTTTTAGCCTTAGTAGTAGACTATATGAGATTATCAGTCCCCTAAAGAGTGATAGTCAATTCCTCTTAACCTACATTGCTAGTTTAGTTTTAATGGATAATAGATTAGCTACATGCTAAAACAGGCTAGCAAAGCCTAGCAACATGCTAGCTACCCCTAGTTACATGCTAAATCATGCTAGCAACACTTAGCTTCATGCCAAACCTGCTAGCAACATCTGATTTTTTATCTAGTTAGCTTGTTGTTGTACTGTAATGTTTTTATAACCTTCAAACTTGTAAAACTGTTTTTAAATTTCAGAGGCTTTTTCAAGCCAACATAAATGTTTGTCTACAAACTTTAGCAATCTAGTTGAAAATTTGGGCTTCTTAAAATTTACATCAATTACAACATATATATATACACACACACACACACACACACACACACACACACACACACATACTGGCAGCCAAAAGTTTGGAATAATGTACAGATTTTGCTCTTATGGTAAGAAATTGGTACTTTTATTCACCAAAGTGGCATTCAGCTGATCACAATGTATAGTCAGGACATTAATAATGTGAAAAATTACTATTACCATTTGAAAAACATGTTCAGAACTTCTTAAATTACTTCAAAGAGTTCTCATCTAAAAATCCTCCACGTGCAGCAATGACAGCTTTGCAGATCCTTGTTATTCTAGCTGTCAGTTTGTCCAGATACTCAGGTGACATTTCACCCCACACTTCCTGTAGCACTTGCCATAGATGTGTCTGTCTTGTCGGGCACTTCTCACGCACCTTACAGTCTAGCTGATCCCACAAAAGCTCAATGGGGTTAAGATCCAGAACACTCTTTTCCAATTATCTGTTGTCCAATGTCTGTGTTTCTTTACCCACTCGAACCTTTTCTTTTTGTTTTTCTGTTTCAAAAGTGTCTTCCCATAAGGCCTGCACCCCTGAGTCTTCTCTTTACTGTTGTACATGAAACTGGTGTTGAGCGGGTAGAATTCAATGAAGCTGTCAGCTGAGGACATGTGAGGCGTCTATTTCTCAAACTAGAGACTCTGATGTACTTATCCTCTTGTTTAGTTGTACATCTGGTCTTCCACATCTCTTTCTGTCCTTGTTAGAGCCAGTTGTACTTTGTCTTTGAAGACTGTAGTGTACACCTTTGTATGAAATCTTCAGTTTTTTGGTAATCTCAAGCATTGTATAGCCTTCATTCCTCAAAACAATGATTGACTGACGAGTTTCTAGAGAAATCTGTTTCTTTTTTGCCATTTTTGACCTAATATTGACCTTAAGACATGCCAGTCTATTGCATACTGTGGCAACTCAAAAACAAACACAAAGACAATGTTAAGCTTCATTTAATGAACCAAATACCACCTGCCTAATATCATGTAGGTCCCCCATGAGCCGCCAAAACAGCTCTGGCCCATCAAGGCATGGACTCCACAAGACCCCTGAAGGTGTCCTTTGGTATCTGGCACCAAGACGTTAGCAGCAGATCCTTTAAGTCCTGTAAGTTGCGAGGTGGGGCCTCCATGGATCAGACTTGTTGGTCCAGAACATCTCATAGATGGTCAATTGCGTTGAGATCTGGGTAAATTGTCATGTTCCTCAAACCATTCCTGAACAATGTGTGCAGTGTGGCAGAGCGCATTATCCTGCTGAAAGAGGCCACTGCCATCAGGGAATACTGTTGCCATGAAGGGGTTTTAATCAGTGGTGAACTGAGAAGTGTTTGGAGTCAGATGATTTATGTCTGTTTGCACATGAAATTGCAGTTTCTCCTTCAGTCTCATAATGATTTATATGATTGTTATGACACCTGTCGGATCAGTGTTAAACACACTGTCTGTTGTAATTGACTAGTTAATTTCACATTCACTTTCCAAAGCATTTCTGACCAAACTGTCTGTCTGCTTTTAAAACTGTATGAAGGGGAATGAAGTCACTGTTTCCAGAACAGACAGAAAGAGAGTTCATAGAGTTGTCTGTGTTTGTCTGAGGTAAGACTCAATGTGACTTCACCTTTACTCTTGTTGTGTGAAAACTGAATAACTAGCAGAACTATTTATTATGCAGTAATGTTGCATTGTAAAGAGCTCTCAGATGACATGTGATGTCTCCAGACAACATGAAGTTTGACATGTAATCCTGCGCTCTAAACTTTATGACAGACGGTGTGCAGCGAGTGCTCGTAGTAGCAGTAACTGCCGTGAATGACACTGATGTGCGAAACAAGCCGTAACATGTTCTGCTACGACTAACAGCTTCTGGCAGGATACTTACAAGTGTGATGAGCAGTATAACGCTGTCACAGACTGGATTGTTCTCACTGTGAGCTGGCTTGTTCACCATTCAGAGAATTGAGAATGCATTTTAAATTACAGATTATTTCCTGAACTTGAATTCAATTAAAGTGTAGCTGGATGGATGCAGAATGGACCTTTTTCACATTTCTGTGTTTGGGATGAAAATCTACTATTATGCTATCACAGCTTTCCAAAAGGAGAAAAAAAAAAATAGAGAACGATGGATTACAGAAATAAAAAATTCCCTCAGCAGCTGTATTTAGAAACCTCATCACGTCTGTATTATATTATAAATTTACACTAAATAATAACAAACATTTTTACGTGGATTTACGTGGCTATATAATGCAGAAAAGCGTCATCACGGTCTGTGAAAAGGGTCCGTTGTTGTCACTTTCTCTCTGTCCACCCAATGGGATCAACCAAAGATATCACACACCTGTGCTCTTTTACCTGGTGGAGTAATGCTGCGTTCCGTTCAACTCAGAAAGTTGGAATTTCACCGAGATACAGGTGCATGATGTTACACAAACATGTCGGCTCCTGGGGAGTTTTACAGAGTTAATGATGAACATTCACTTTTATCCAAATAAAATGCATCAATGAGTCCATGTTCCTTCATTTGATGAACATAACACGTGTTTAGCAAATGCCTGCAGAGATAGGTGCGTAATATATGGTACATTATACTCTGTGTTGATAATTGTAAGCCTGTAGAATAAATGCTACCATTGCATAAAGTAGCATCATTTATCCTATACTATTTGGTTGCTAGGAGACGACACTGTACACCTGCTAAGCTAACAGGAATATTGCAGTTTTGTTTCCTTTTACATCATCTTTCAAGCATCGGACAATGGATTGCCTTTTTTGGTTGGAGATGGAAGATATCAAGTTGGAATATCCCACATCTGACTTTGAATGGAATGCAGTATAACACCTGCTGTGATGTGATTTAAACTTTTTTTCTTCTTCTTGCATGCCTTTTCTTTTATTTCATGATCATTCATGTCATGATGAAGTGTGTGACATTTCTCCTCACGCAGACGGCCACTGACCTTTCCCATGGGCTGCTGTACCTAGAGCATATTACTGCATTTTAATGCCAGTCTGATCATGAGAGCAATATTGACATGAATGATGACTACATGAATGCATTCTGCATTAGCTCATGCACTAATTGATGCAACACAGAGCTCTTTTCCTGCACTGCATTTACATGTTAATTGATCGCAGTGTAAGCACTTCTGCACAGCCCTGATAGGATCTTTGCACCGTCAGACATTCATGTAGACACTTATGAATCCCAGTAAAACCCATCCAGCATATGAAGGTGAAACAGCAGGATATACTACAAGCATTGACAGGAAATACTGTTATTATTGCCATCTCCGAGCATCTTAACTACAGTCACACTGTCTGTACCTGCAATTATTGTAGACAATGAAAAACTTTGGAATAAAACTCCTCACACTGATCTTCACTTTTACTAAACTGGAAATCAAAGCAATCATTGAGTATCAATCATTGGTTAAATCTACTAATAGAACATACGTATATCAATTGAAAAAAATAGCTGCAGCATCCAAACGTTGCTTAATGACTTTGGATGAAATGTTTCCCATTTATCACCATATTCCCCAATCTAGTTGACAAAATGACAACTTTTGTCAACTAGATGAAACCATAGATTCCTGATAATAAATGCCACAGTTACTATGACAACTGGCACATTTATTTAGATGCATCTTGAATATTTTTGTTTGTTCTGCATGTTTTGAAAATGATAGTAATGAAATTAATTATACAGTATAACATTTTTCAAAAGCTACAATGTGATCAATATAATAAAACAAAATGCTAAAATATAATCTGTAAACTTAATATTTTCGAATTTTACATAGAATGTTAGAAGGTCACTGTATAATTAACAGCATTAGCTGAGAGGGAATTTCTTTCATTTGTAAGCAAAATGGAAAATCAATATCGAATCGGAAAATCTGTATCAATACCCAGCCCTAATGTACTGTATATACTGCATATACACACACACACACACACACACACACACACACATACAGTAAAGTTCCCAAAATTTTAGGCACATTAAAACATTTATTTATATCATATTTATATCTTCTGCTTTGAGTGCTTTTGGGTGCTTCTAATTTTTGTGTCGATAAGAAATAGGGATGTCAATTTTCAGACATTTCCATAATCGATCGTCATGGAAATTAACGATCGATTAATCGATTAATCGTTAACGTTAATACGGCAAAACACACGTGGAGGACTCCAAATAATATGTGCATGTAGCCTGCTGTTTAAATATAATTTCAATTAATACACTTAAGAAATGCACGTATTGGCATTTTCCTTAAAATATTCTTAGTTCAGTGTATTTTAATACATTTAGGCAACGTTTAGGACAAATATCAATTGTTTAATATACTGTATAACTCATTTACATATTTGAGTTCATTAAAACTTCACCTTGTGGATCGTGAGATATTTCAGACCTTTGGACATATTTTTTTATTTGAAATTAAATCATAACATGCTCCGTTAACACAGTAGCCTACATAACATAGCGTGTGTCTGCTTTCCCGCCGATCACTGACGTAATTGCAGGTTGGGATGAAACAAGGAGACCAGCAGATCAGAAGAGCTTGTTTTCATGTTATATTTTAACATCACTGTGTATGCAGAAATCATAATGTTTATTTACAGAGAAACGCTCCAACACTGAATATATTGTCTGCGTCCGAAACCAAAGGTAGCTGTCTTGTTGCCTCGCTGCCCTAGCAGTTAATGACGTTTGCGTACAAAGGTACCTCCAGAAACTGGTTTTGGACAGGCTTCTGAGGCACCATAATGTCACATCGTTGCTAAGATCAAGGATGGATTAAGAACTGAGAGGCCCATGGGCCGGTACACCATGGAGGCCCCCCCATGATGTGTCACGTGACTACGTTCACTTTTATCCGCTACAGGACTCTTGCCAGATTTGGTCGGATTTTTCAAATTTCCGGAAGAACAGTTTGGAGCAATGTCTTACATGGCTAATTATATGTACTTTTTAATTATGAACCGATCCAAAATCATGCGTTATTAATAGAGATGTGCACAGTATTCAAATACCAAAATCACTATTCAGTTATTCGGCATGTGTTTAGAGGTCTTCAACCCGATCTGAGTGTGACGATACCCGACAAACCTACAGGTTTTGGGCCAGGTTCGGGTACGTTTTTCAAGTAGGCTATAGAACGAGTTACGGGCTGTTCACACGTGCGTTGAGGCCATGTGAACACGCACTGGATGGACATCTTTGATCATTGGTGCCACAACTCACTGTAAAGTTTAAAATAACATTAATATTTATAAATGCACCTCAAGACACCTGCGTTCTGTTTCATCATTTGTTGCGCTGCATCAAGCTTTTTCAGCGCTGGTGTCTCAAATCGACATTCTCATGAAGTTCAGTCAAAGAGGACTTAATGTGACTGTTACACATGATTCCAGATTGTTTTTCCCCTGGCAAAGTTTCAGCGCTTGATAAACGGTGAGCCAGTGTTTTTTCTCCCTTGTGCAGACAATAATTACACAAGTTAAACACTGAATCATTTAAAAATCAAAGCATCCCGAAGAAGACCTATAATCCGTAGGGTTTGCTGCCTCATTGAAAGTGAACCTGCCCGGGCGGAATTACTCATTTTCCATTTATTAAGAATAGGACTACTCTGTTGCCGGCAGTGACAGAGATTATTTTTGTTCGACTTTAATGTGATTTTATCATTTGAAGATCTATGTGTCGTGCTATTTTGTGCTATTTAGGCTCATAGCTCACTGCACTTTATTCCCTGCTAATCTGAGTTTGTGTTTGATGCATCCATGGAAATAAACGTTCTTCATTTACGAGTCCAGACAAATAACAGAATAACCGTGAACTCTCGCGGTTAACCAAAAATTACAAAAGGTTTCCGTGCACATATTTAGGGTATTATTAAATGCATGCTTAAACTTAAACATTTTAAAGTCCTCTATACTGTTGCACAGATTCTGTCGCTTATATGAATTTAAACCATCAGCTTTGTACACAGCCAGGGTAAACTGGACCTTATCTTTGTGTTTGGGAGCGTTTTATAAATCAGACACTGTTCTCTGTAGTCCTTCAGATAAACGCATTGCATCTGTGAGACGCAGATTCCCTGAGCGCTCACTCGAGTGTCTGTGCTCGCACTGCTGTCGTCCAGCATGCATTTGGCCGAACAAATGGTTAGGCTGACATTTATGTGGATTTATAATAGATATCTCAAAATAAATAAATCATTGATTTAGAGCTGGGGGCCCTTTGGGTTTAGAGGCCCCTGTGCAACGGCCCAATCGGCCAGTGGTTAATCCGTCCCTGGCTAAAATACCAGCAACTGATCATCGTCATCTGGTGTCCATTAAAGGTAACGCGTCTGTTCATTCAGTCCAACTGAACCACAATGGTCGAACAATCTAGAACAAAATATATTAAATATATATATAAATATACACTATATTGCCAAAAGTATTCGCTCACCCATCCAAATAATTGAATTCAGGTGTTCCAATCACTTCCATGGCCACAGGTGTATAAAATGAAGCACCTAGGCATGCAGACTGCTTCTACAAACATTTGTGAAAGAATGGGCCACTCTCAGGAGCTCAGTGAATTCCAGCGTGGTACTGTGATAGGATGCCACCTGTGCAACAAGTCCAGTTGTGAAATTTCCTCGCTACTAAATATTCCACAGTCAACTGTCATGGTATTATAACAAAGTGAAAGCTATTGGGAATGACAGCAACTCAGCCACGAAGTGGTAGGCCACGTAAAATGACAGAGCGGGGTCAGCGGATGCTGAGGCGCATAGTGCGCAGAGGTCGCCAACTTTCTGCAGAGTCAATCGCTACAGACCTCCAAAGTTCATGTGGCCTTCAGATTAGCTCAAGAACAGTGCGTAGAGAGCTTCATGGAATGGGTTTCCATGGCCGAGCAGCTGCATCCAAGCCATACATCATCAAGTGCAATGCAAAGTGTCGGATGCAGTGGTGTAAAGCACGCCGCCACTGGACTCTAGAGCAGTGGAGACGTGTTCTCTGGAGTGACGAATCACGCTTCTCCATCTGGCAATCTGATGGACGAGTCTGGGTTTGGCGGTTGCCAGGAGAACGGTACTTGTCTGACTGCATTGTGCCAACTGTGAAGTTTGGTGGAGGAGGGATTATGGTGTGGGGTTGTTTTTCAGGAGCTGGGCTTGGCCCCTTAGTTCCAGTGAAAGGAACTCTGAATGCTTCAGCATACCAAGAGATTTTGGACAATTCCATGCTCCCAACTTTGTGGGAACAGTTTGGGGATGGCCCCTTCCTGTTCCAACATGACTGCACACCAATGCACAAAGCAAGGTCCATAAAGACATGGATGAGCGAGTTTGGTGTGGAAGAACTTGACTGGCCTGCACAGAGTCCTGACCTCAACCCGATAGAGCACCTTTGGGATGAATTTGAGCGAAGACTGTGAGCCAGGCCTTCTCGTCCAACATCAGTGTCTGACCTCACAAATGCGCTTCTGGAAGAATGGTCAAAAATTCCCATAAACACACTCCTAAACATTGTGGAAAGCCTTCCCAGAATAGTTGAAGCTGTTATAGCTGCAAAGGGTGGGCTGACGTCATATTAAACCCTATGGATTAAGAATGGGATGTCACTTAAGTTCATATGCGTCTAAAGGCAGATGAGCGAATACTTTTGGCAATATAGTGTATATATATACTGTGTATGTGTGTATGTGTATATATATATATATATATATATATATATATATATATAACTAAAATACTACTTTCTTGTAGGATTGTGGGATTTCATAGGCAGCGAAGGTTACATATATAGTATGCTGCCTTCAAAAATCGATCAGATGACGAATCCAGGGCGTGCTGAGTGATTCCAGCCAGGTCTTCTAAGCAACCAAATTGGCCCGGTTGCTAGGGAGGATAGAGTCACATGGGGTAACCTCCTCGTGGTCACTATAATGTGGTTCTCGCTCTCGGTGGGGCGTGTGGTGAGTTGTGCGTGGATGCCGCGGAGAATAGCGTGAAGCCTCCACACGCGCTATGTCTCCGTGGTAACACGCTCAACAAGTCACGTGATAAGATGCGCGGATTGACGGTCTCAGACACGGAGGCAACTGAGATTCGTCCTCCGCCACCCGGATTGAGGCGAGTCACTACACCACCATGAGGACTTAGAGTGCATTGGGAATTGGACATTCCAAATTGGGGAGAAAAAGGGAGAGAAATAAATCGATCCAATGGAGGTATCTCTGTAGACAGGATGTGATGCAAATATTGGATTCAGACGTGCCTTGGTCCATTCCTTCCTCCGTATACAGCCTCCGGAGGACCATTTTCCTGGTTTCGGACGCAGCCAGCAAGCCCACTTCATCTTCATCTGTGCCGTTCTTCTTTTCTGATGCTGACAAGACATGACATGCAGCGCTCAAGCACCCTCCGGCGGCGGATGACTGTATAGACAGCCTTATCAAAGTCTGCTGGCATGGTCACTGAACGCATTTGTCCTGAAATTAATTAATCGACGATCGATTAGCTTTATTGATCAAATTATTAACGATGATTAATTGATTATTGATTAATCATTAACATCCCTAAAAGGAAATATACATTTTAGATTTCCAAACATTCCATTTGCCAACAGAATAGAATAGAAGAAGTCCTGCAACAGATGGTGTGGATCTCAACATCATTGAGTCAATCTGGAATTACATCAAGAGACTGAAGCCGAAATACAGAGAACTGTGTTCTACAAATCCTCCAAGATGCTTAAAACATCTTTGAAAAACTGTGTGCAAGTGTACCTACAATAGGACAATTGGTGCTGTTTTAAAGGCAAAGGTGGTCACACCAAATATTCATTTTTTTTTTTTTTTTAAACATCCTCACTATACAACACTATACAAAACTATTGCACAGTACTGTGTTTACACAGTATATATGTATATATATATATAAAATGAAATAGTGTACACAACCCATTGTACTTTTGTTATACAACATGCAGCATCTTAGTTTTTCCTCTGGAATAATAATTGTTCACAATAAGGCCAGGAAGGTGTGTTAAAAAAGTAAATAGAGTCCATTTTGATATTCATGTTGACTTTGAGATTCAAATACTTGACAAAGCACGTTTATATGAGGACAGAGGACGGATGCCACTGGACACATTTTTGTAACCACAAGGTTTGCCAATTGCTTCTGTAAACATCTTAAGACTCTCAGTATGAGGGTGTGTTTATGCATTTGGGGCAAGCAGTGTTTCTTTCAGTCATAGGCGTCCATACATGAATACAGCAAGATTTCACAACCTTCTTATGTCTAAGTTCTTATGTTCTTATGTAAGTTTATTCAACCCATTTTCCCATTTGAAAAGCTAAAGATGTGCAGCCTAGGAGATGTTTGGCATTTACTTTTCACTTTAATTCCAAAGGACAGGAAATTCCTCCACAACAAATGAAGTTTCTGGAGCATTTGATATGGATGTGGTAAAGAATTAAAGGACGGCTCTTTCTTTCAGTGAGATGAGGGACACAATTGTCTTTCTACACGCCGTCTGTGATTGACATACTAATAAACCGTTAAGAGGACATTTTGTCATGCGTCCAGTCTGCGACTTAATCCTGTGAATGAATGTCTTTCTCTGGCCGGATTAGGAGAGGGAGGTGTGTGTGTGTGGATGTAGTGGGAACGCAGCTCGAGGGGGTGATAGTAAACCTCTGTTTAACCCTCTCCTCACCCACCCGACCAGTTCAGGTAATAACTGGTGTTCCCATGAGCTCCGTTGAGTCGTTGGTTGATTATATGCTGTTTAATATGTGCTAGAGGAAGCTGCCTCTGCAGGCATTATGTGTGCTTACTCATGTAAGAATTATGCAGCGAGCGCGGTGATGTGCTTGACTAATGAAATCTTCCTGGCTGATGGGTGAGTTAATCAGGCTCAACCTGTCTGCCTGTGGAACTTGATCACTCTCTCCGAGGAGATGTAAGATGAATGTAAATCTACCTCTGAGGTTCTGTTTACACCATATTTAGCTCAATAAAGGAACTAGTGAGGCTTTCCACAGGGCTATTGTTACTGTTATAAGTTGACATGAGTTGTGGGTTGTTATTAGCTCAAATTAGCTGTAGCACAATGCTCTCAAGAAACACTTTGACTATGTTCAAATTTAAACTAACTTCCTAGCTTACTAACTTACTGAATACTGCACAGTATATACACTGTATACTGCTTACGATTGTTTTGAATCTCCTGAGACCCCCGTGTGACTTCTGTGTGCATTTTCCATTTCCCTTTTTGATTTGTAACTAGTAGCACCTAATAAACATGCAAAAATAAATAAATAAAGACATTACTTCTGATTAAAAGTCATGGCCTGGGTATCTCAGCGAGTATTGACGCTGACTACCACACCTGGAGTCATGAGTTCGAATCCAGAGCGTGCTGAGTGACTCCAGCCAGGTCTGCTAAGCAACCAAATTGGCCCGGTTGCTAGGGAGGGTAGAGTCACATGGGGTAACCTCCTCGTGGTCGCTATAATGTGGTTCTCGCTCTCGGTGGGGCGCGTGGTGAGTTGTGTGTGGATCGTGGAGAATAGCTTGAAGCCTCCACATGCGCTATGTCTCCACGGTAACACGCTCAACAAGTCACGTGATAAGGTGCACGGATTGACGGTCTTAGACATGGAGGCAACTGAGATTCGCCCTCCATCACCCGGATTGAGGCGAGTCACTACACCACCACGAGGACTTAGAGCGCATTGGGAATTGGGCATTCCAATTTAAAAAAAAAAAAAAAAAAAGGAATGTCCAGCATCATCCAAACATGTTAAAATAAAATGATACATTATAAATTCTGAATCTATGTACTGATTATCATTGTCACATGTCTGTCAAACATGTTGAGTGATCCAAACATCATCTGCAGCCTGAAACTGAACTTTTGATCAGATTTTAGGAGTGAATGCACTTAACTGCATAGAGAGCTATAGGATGCTCCCTTGCTCCCTATTTAGTGAATGACTTAACCTCCAGTGTGCTGTCTGTCTGCACTGGTCTCAGAACAGTTTGAAATGCACCTTATTTTCATATAAAGCCTCTAAAAGCAACATCTTTTTTCACAATGTGAAAATGTACAGTAAATATTGGATTTCTAATGGAAAAGTAGCGCTATTGTCCACTATAGTGGTCACTGTGTTTAACAGCGTGCCGTTTCGCGATATATCACTCAAATTTTAAAAATGTCATATCGGATGAAACTAGAGATTCTAATCTTTTGACTCAAACAGGTTTCAGTTTAAAAACTTAATGAGGTGTCTTACCAGATATAGTTTTGTTGGCGTTTCTTCCAAAGACAAACTCTGCTGTGATCAGCGCTGTGTTGTTTGGTCACATGACTCAGTGTGTCGAAAGTTTAACCCTTTTCTGACAGCACAGAGTCTCCTGAACTGAGATCAGTCAGTTTAAATTAAATTAAAATATGCATAGTGTATGGCGAAAACAAAACACACAGTCCACGCATGAGGACGCGGGTTCACACAAGGTTAAAATAGTAAGTGAAACATCATTATTTTGCAAGAAAGCTGCTTAAAGGCATTTTCACATTTACATCTTAATGCAAATCTGTGCAGCTGTGACTTCAAGTGGTGAAGTTTCACATGAAGTTCAAGTTTGGTGAACTCTGTCAGGCGAATTCGCCACATTGACCAATAGGTAGTTGCTTGGTTTACAGTGACCTCTGTGTGGGTGGTGCTTTGTAAACAGCTACACTGAATATTCACAATGGACAAGGATGTCAGTTTAGCGTTGAGTTTCTTTATAACTTTTCACTGCGTTTAAAGTGCAGCATTAAAAAGAGCTGCTTGACAATGTGTTTTTTTGCTGGTTTGACATGCGCTTAACATCCGCCCATGCCCTTTTTGCCTGCAGAATTTCGCAGTGCAAAGGTAAATGTGACCGCGCCTTATGACAAAAAAAGTGGCATTCTCGTTATCATGCACAGTGTGAGTGGCGGCTCGGTCAGTAAGCAGTTTCCTCTGCAGCAAAGGTGATAATGTAGGTATTCCATGCCTATAAAACTGCATACTGTGCACATTGTACATCTGCAGAAACAGTAATAGTTATATGTTAGTGGACTGAACACGGCTTCTATTTTTCCCTCTTGTTTTTCTCTCTGCTCCTCTATCTACTAATGCCATCGGAAATTCCTGTGTTTCATCACCAGTCTGAAGATACGGCAGCAGTTCCAGACTCACTATCTTTGGCTTGCTGAAGTATGATTGCACATCCCAGCCGGAGTTTATCTTAATTAACCCGAGCATTAGGAATGCATGCCCACATACCCGTTCTGTGTGAGGGACAGGGACAAAACCCACTGCTGCTTTCCTTTGTCAAACTGACAATATCACACTGAATAGAGAACAGTAGAGTCCCTGTGCAGCATTTAATGGAATATTCCGGATTCACTACAAGTTAAGCTCAATCGCCAGCATTTGTGGCATAATGTTGATTACCACAAAAAATGTTTTCAACTCATCCCTCGTTTCTTTATAAATCGAGGTTCCAGTGAGGCACTTGCAATGGAAGTGAATGGGGCTAGTCCATAAAGAAAGTATAGTAACAAGAAGGGTGAGATTGGTAATCTGGCATACTGGGCATTTTTCCGGTGGGCCGATGCACTTTGGGGCCAATCAGGGGCAGACTGGCCATCGGGAGAACCGGGCGGGCCAGTGGCGAAACGGGCCGAATGGGCAGCAATAAGCTGAAATGAGCTGCCGCGTTATGCAGAACGGGCCACAAAACGGCGGCGCGATACGCCGAAGGGGGCAGCGATACACAGAAGGACAGCGAACACCCCCACCCCCCACTCAACAACTTTTGGGCCAGTTGCTATGTAAAATCCCAGGCCGATTTCTCTTCCCAGTCCACTCCTGATAACAAGACATAAATTATATGTGATATAAGTGATCAGTGATATAAACAGTGTTTTGTGGTTTGGTTTATATAAGCTGCACTCATACAGTAAGATATGGAGGATTTGTGTGAGCAGGAGAGAATATGCAGGATGGAATTGAATCCAGTGGCTCCTTGGAGAAATGTCAAATCTGATGTCTTGACTCGTCCGCTCACGGGAGGGTTACGGTTGAAGAGTTCACTGGAGCGTGAGCTGCTCAAGAATGCAGCAGTGTCTCGTTAGTGCGCTCACACAGCAGTTTTCCAGCACACGACCCTTCTTGAATTTCTTTTATTTTTCTGTGTTTTGATTCTGATTAGATGCAGTTGGTATTCTTTATTTTTTGGTATTTTTAGGTGCAGTATGTTGTTCTCGTCACAGGCTCTCTTTGAGTTCACTGATGAAGCGCTGAAACTCCCACACACGAAGCAGCCAGCGCTGATCGCTCGGGGAAACGGGCCAAGTGAACGGCGAAGCTTCATTTGATGAGCGGTGCAGTCTTCTGTCTGTGATTCAGTGTCTGTCCTCGACAGCAGACAGTAGCTGGAGGAACAGAGCGATGCAGCTGTGTTTGCGTGTGTGTTCTGAGTGTCGTTACTGATGTGAAGGGTGCAGTAATTACTCGCACAACAAAACCTCGAGCCCCGTCTCTGAATGTCCACTCTGGGTCATGAGTAAGAACAACATGTGCAGTGTCCTGTGACGGCGTCTCTCTCTTTCTTCTGTCTCCCTCTGTGTCTGTTCAAGTTTCAATTGGCACACACATTTAAGAACTTGGGTTCCATGTGCTCTTTCTGTCCAGATGGAACGAGTTCCTGTCGGCTCCACAGTGATAATGTTGCATTGGCTAAATGGCATTAGATGTGACCGGATGTAGAGGTGGGCGAAATGACCCAAAACATATGGGGCGTTTGCAGTGAGATTTTGTTCTGTTTCATTTTGGTCTGTAAACCCACAAAACAAACCCATGACTCAAGATAACAATCTTAACAAGTCCAAGTCATCTCACATTAACCAAATCTCACATTTCAAGATTTGCATTATTTCAGTCCATCCTTAAACGTTTTCATTAACAGCCTGTTACACAAATCATAGGAGGAGCAAAGTGGCTATATATTATTTCAACAGAATCAACGAAGGTTACTTTTCATGAAATAATCTAATATTCAGATATAAATACAGTGTGGGTGATTCTCACAAAACTGTAAAAAAAAAAAAATGTCCTGGTCTTATTTTAATCCAAAATCAAAAGAAAGAAATATGGAATTATATTTTGCATATAGAAAATGAAGCCTATTTTTAGTGCCAATGAGATTTTTTACAGTGTAACATTATTTTCATGATAGTTCACATATTTTACCCCAAATTCTCATTACCGCAATGTGAAAGAAATTATATATTATTCACATTTTAAATTATTTATACATCATTGCAGTCATTGATTTGAAATAAAACAAATAATTCCCCTGTATTGCAGAAAAAAGTGTGTTGCGGTAATGAGAATCATCATTGAAAACAATAGAAATAGTAAAACATTATAGTTTAACATCCATATGTGTTACAGTAAGGAGAATTGAGGGGTAAAATGCACTTATGTGTCCTGAAAATAATGTCACTTTAAAAAGTCATAATGGTCTTAAATTTAGTCTTCATTATCTTTATCCTCGTGTGATCCCAACGTACACATGTGTGGACGTTGTATTTTGTCTTCGCTATACACTATGCATAATTTAATTTAATTTAAACTGACTGATCTCAGTTCAGGAGACTCTGTGCTGTCAGTAAAGGGTTAAACTTTCGATGCACCGAGTCATGTGACCAAACAACATGGCGCTGACCACAGCGGAGTTTGTCTTTGGGAGAATCGCCAACAAAACTACATCTGTTAAGAAACCTCATTAAGTTTTTACATCGAAACCTGTTTGTATCAAAAGAGTAACAGCTGTAGTTTCATCCGATATGCTATTTTAAACATTTCATCGATTTATCTCGAAACGGCACGCTGTTAAACACAATGATGACGTACAAGGACTATTATATTTACTGTACATTATCACATTGAGAATAAATGTATTCATGCAAAAGATGAAAAATGTGTCTTTCAGAGGCTTTATATGGAGTTAGGATGAAAATAAGGTGCATTTCAAACTGTTCTGAGACCAGTGCAGACAGACAGCACACTGGAGGTTAAGTCATTCACTAAATAGGGAGCAAGGGAGCATCCTATAGCTCTCTATGCAGTTAAGTGCATTCACTCCTAAAATCTGATCAAAAGTTCAGTTTCAGGCTGCAGATGATGTTTGGATCACTCAACATGTTTGACAGACATGTGACAATGATAATCAGTACATAGATTCACAATTTATAATGTATCATTTTATTTTAACATGGTTGACAGTGATTGGATGATGCTGGACATTACTGTAATTTCTGATGTAATGTCTGTAACATCTCAAAAACATGAATAATCAACACTCCTGAAACATAATAAACTATTAGATGAAAAAATCTGACTTTCTATAACTTGGTATTATTTAAAATTTCACAACTTAGTCCCGCTGTCCACATATGAGGACATTAATTATTAGGAAAACTGTTTGCTCTAGAATTTATTTATTTATTTATTTATTTATTGCTTGTTTATTAAGTCAAAAAGGGAAATGGAAAATGCACACAGCAGTCACGCTCGGGTCTCAGGAGGTTATGCAAATATAATTGAATTATTTTCCCCCTTTGTATTGATTTGGGATTAAATACGACCTAGACATTTTCTTGACAGATTACATGAGAATCATCTGTGTACATTGTCAAACCATTATTGCATACATTATTCAACACATTCATTTAAAAAAAAAAATCTTAAATTTGATGATTGTTTTGCACATTTTTTTTATTTATTTTCAAGCTTATTCCATAGTTTACCCTTTTAATTGAAATGCATCTATTTTTTATACATGCAAATTCCTCTCTCATACTACAGACATATATGTTTTACTTTCTTTGGTAATAAATGGTTATTTGCTTTGCACATTACCTGAACATGTTATAGTCCACAAGATCAATACATTTTAACATCTGTAATTTATCAAATACAGGGCTTGTTGGTTCTTGATAATTACTTCTTCTGATGACTCTTAAGGCTTTTTTTTTTTTTTTTTTTAAGTATTTGGTAGTTTATAACCTCACTGTGGGGGATGAAACTGGATTATTTCAGAGATTTTATTTCTCCCAGGCACATAAGTAAGCAGAATCTGTGAATGTTATACACAGTCTTACAAATTTAAATCAATAGAACCAGCAGGCACACCATGCGGGACTTTCTAGACGACTCTAACATGTGTTAACCCATGTGCTAACTCACCAGAACTAATCCCATGTCCCTCACATATCCTCTGCTGACTGATCCATTAACTGTCTCTCTTGTATTTCAATGGTGAATTGAACAGAACTGCTCCACAGGAGTGTTTTGTAAGTCACAGGTCGTCTGATCCTTTTTCTCAGGGAATAAGAGATCCTGGATTCCTCCATTCTTGGCTTGAAGCTGCCCTCTGGGTCTTGCTAATGTGCAAAGGCTACAAAATGTTAATTTACCAGAACTAATCCCATCTTGAAGCACACAAGTTCGCTGTATCTCACAGGTTGAGCTGTGGTAGACATTAAGATGAGATTATTTTGTATAGATGTGTTAGTGTTAAGTTTTGCATTGGGTTTTGTTAACTTCAGTCAGCGGCACACCTTGATAACGGTTAGAAGAAGACTTGTGGGTTTGTCACACACACACTGAATATTTAAGGCTAGGGGAACCAAATGTAAACATTTATTAATTATTACCCTTTCTTTGTTCTGTGGAACACAAAAGGAGATGTTAGACAGCCTCAGCCACCATTTATTTTCATTTAAATGGAAAAACGATCCAGTGGTGACTAGTGCTGTGCATTAAATTGAATTTATATCATGGTCTGTTCTAATACTCGATTCTGATTGGCTGGAAGGTGTGCAGTTCAAGCCGTTGAATGCACATGTAGTTCCAGTCGGTTTTAATCGCTGTTCGGTATTAATGCGCTGTTTGTAACCATAGCAACATAACATTACTGAGCAAGCAGAGTGAGCTAAAGCAATTGAAAACATTTCCTTAACACTTACATGAGCATAGCTAATATAGTGGAATTCAGCTTGTTTTGCATGGAGGGTGAGAGAAAGAAATCAGGACCTATTAAATGCGTCCAGCAAGGTGATTTAAACTGTAATGTGTTGCGTATGTTATGTGCTGAAGTGCCGCCTGTAGCCACTAGAGGCGCCCTTGTGCTCACACATCTCTGACTCAAACGCTGAAGGAGAAGCCGTGTTTGTTTACAATGAAGCGCTACCGTGCAGGGACTAATTGCGATTTCATGAATTCTGTCAATCATGCAGCCTTGATGGATCCCATACCGATGTCTCAGAGGTCCAAATCTGCAGGATCCATAGTGTTTTGAATGGTTTCCCCCTTATTATACAGGAAGTGCTATTTATTATACTGTCACTGCCATGTTTGTAGGGTCGGGTTTATTCATGACAATGAATACAAATTAAATAATACATTTCCTCTGGAGTGCTAACCCCTCTACATTCTGTGGATGTTATTATTTCTGGATTGTGTATAAATTCACAGTTTTATCCAAGTGTGTGGTCGCACTACTTTTTCTCTGTGTCTGATTTAGAACAGGCGGCGCTGCAGATCTATGACCATGGTATAAGCGGGATAATCCACAGCTAGGTGTGTGTTAAACGATTTTAAATGCATTTTGCGGAGGCAACCTTTGCTTCGCATCGGGTGGTTCTTCGCCTCCACATCGTGCATTTAAAATAGTTTAACGCATACCTAGCCCTGGGTTATCCCTTACATATAGTCGGGATTACAGTTACAGCTGCCACAATTAACTAATCGTGAAAAGTGTCAATTATAGCAGTCCATGTAGGACTGCTCATGTTGCATCAAACTTTTCGACTTAATTTTCCTTTGAAGTGTTTTTACAGCAGTTGAGCATTGAAACCAATCACAGACAAATCAGTGTATAATTGATTCAAATTTAAATAACAGCTTTGTTTGTTTGTTTGTTTGTTTGTTTTATTCTAAGAGGGCCAATGTGAAGTTGACCGTTAGGCAACTTTGCTCATATATAAAACAGCAATAAAGTCATCGCTTGTTTTGGATGTGAAGCCTTCATAAAAAATATTGCATGCAGCTGATCCACTCGAAATAAGAATTTAAATGTAAGTTCTAATAATCTAAATTAATTACAATTACAATATCAAGGAAAATAATTGACAATTATTCATTTGGTTGTGCCAAACTAATGGTGACTGACGCCAACATTCTGCCTAACATCTCCTTTTGTGTTACATGGAAGAAAGTCATATGGCTTTGGAACAACATGACGATGAGTAGATGATGACAGAAATTACATTTTTTTAGTGGGCCCTTTATCGGTATCAATAAGCAAACTCTGGTGTTGAAGAGGACCAAATGTTTCAAAAACTGCAGCTGTGTCTAGAAGAATCTGGATCTTCCCTCCAGCGTCTCACTGTAATTGAAATGTTGATAAAGAGAGCAGACAGATAAAAAAGCACGCTCACTGGTGATATTGTTTCTGGGGGAAATTGAGAGTATTAATATGACACTGCGTTCGCCATTCATCCTGACCTAGTTTCCTCCTCCCGTCTGGAAAACCGCAGAACATCTACTGTTCACAATGTTCAGACATTAATAGGAACTGGTGATGCCATCTAAATATTACATGACTGTCCCTTCCATTAGTGCGCTTCATAATTCCTCCATGTTGAAATCAGCGTTTTGAGTTGCAGTTCTTTTATTTCACTGCTCACATCCATCGGCTCCTCATGAAGAGATATTCTCTCTCCTCTTCTCAGATCTCCTGTCTCTCTTTCCTTCCACTTAAAGAGATTTCATTTCACAGAGTCCATTTGACTTCAGTGAGCAGGATATGAGCGCTGTGGGTCAGATAGAGAGATCACACTCACCTGAGAGCTTTTAGTCTGAACTAGTCAGTAGTCTCAAATAGATTTGGGTTTATTTTATAAGTATTTCAGTTCAAAACATGCAAAAGAGACGTTGCATTGTATGAATAAACTAGATTTGCATTTTAGATCGATGGTTAAATAGATGCAAGAACTTTTCAGCCGTGGAAGTATTTTTCCCATTCATTTACTCCATATGGATTTTATAAAATCCTTCTATAAAGAGTTGTAAGCTATGTACCAAACCAACCAGCTGTGAGGTGAATCACAACATTAAAAAAGTATGTGAAAATCAGACAAAAATACAAAGACTGCGTACTGAACATCTTTCATGGTTTTCGGTGGAGGAAAACACCATTCTAGTGCAAACGAGAGGCGTGATCATAGCCAAATTATTGCGTTTTCAAACTTAAACATGCAAATATTATGATCATGTCATTGTTGTCGGCTATGCAAGTTAATGGAAGATTTTATAATTTAAATCTTAAAGGAATATTCCGGGATCAGTACAAGTTAAGCTCAATCGACAGCATTTGTGACATAATATTGATTACCATAAAAATTAATTTGGACTCGTCGCTCCTTTTCTTTAAATCTGTGTTCCAGTGAGACACTTACAATGGAAGTCAATGGAGTCAATTTTTGGAGGGTTTAAAGTCAGAAATGTGATGCTTATAATGTTAGCATAATGCTGTAAAGTTGTTTAAATTGTCATTTTTACAGTCGTTTTAGATTTTTAGGGTTTATGCCATTACATCGTCATGGCAACTGAGTTGTAAAATTGTCTGACTTTCCACAGATGTGGTTAGTAAGTGATTTTATCACAGTAAAATCATGTTAACACACATATTGTTTATGTCTTGTGTCTATACTTTTGAAACAGTGAGTATTTTAATGTTTACAGATTGACCCCATTGACTTCCATTGTAAGTGTCTCACTGGAACACACATTTAAAGAAAAGGAGCGACGAGTCCAAATTAATTTTTGCGTTAATCAACATTATGACACAAATACTGTCGATTGAGCTTAACTTGTATTGAACCCGGAATATTCCTTTAAATCTTAAATTTCTTCTAAGTTTATAAAAACTAAAAATTGTAAGCACACATAACATTCTGAAATTATCTACAAATCTGTTTTATTGGAGTTTGTATAAGCGGTTAAATTGTACATCAAGCATTATAGTTGCATTAATCACTGAAAATTGTTAGGAAGAAAAATAAAAAGAAGAGGAATTTTAAAGCAATTCTCCCTTACAGACACTAACTATTCTTGTGTTCCTAAGGATAGTGTTTTGGGGCTTTTCCACTGAGGATAGTACCTGGTACTTTTTTAATACCATCTCAGTCAAGTTTCCAAGCGAGCCAAGCCGATACTAAATGTGACGTCAAAACCCTGCAGATCACTGATTGGTCAGAGAGAATTGTCACTACCAGCGTCACTGGATTTGCAATAAGGGACATCAACCTGCTAGTTTTAAAGTTAGCAACAGCGATAGCAGTATCATTTGTTCACGCAACTTTCGAATTGTAAAAAGAAATGGCTGTGCGCAAAACCACGCCGTGGTCAATAAACAAGGTGCAGACGTTCCTCTCGTTAGCGACGAACGAAACGACGCCAAACGAAAAAGTCTTTCAGGAAGTGTCTCAGCTGTTGGCCACACACGGCTACCACCAAACCAACCAACAGTGTAGGGAAAAGTAAAAAAAACTTAAGTGACTACAGAACCATCAAGGACAGAAGAAAGTGGAAGTGGTTCGACCAAATGGACGCTATGTATGGCAATAGACCGGCGAGCAATGGGAGGGAGAGTGCCCTGGACTCGGCGTTGTTGGAGTCCATGATGGAGGATGGTACGTTTTGTTACATTAACTCTATACATTAACTCTTATTTAGTTGACCAGCTACTGGAAAGCTTGCTTCTAAAACAACCAGGCAAAATCACCATGCAACAACTGCTTTATGCAGCACAATGAGCTAGTAGCTAACAGCTAGCGGTCGTGTTATTGTTTAAGGTCAGTAATGTTTGTGCCACGTTTAAGATGATGTGGCGGTGCAACTATGACGATCAGCCTATAATCCCATGTTGAGGTGGCACTAAACTGCAGTGGAAAAGCAAGCTCAGAAAAGTAAAGCGAGCAGAGTCAAGTCAAGTCAAACCGTAACGTGCAGTGGAAAAGTGCCATTTGATGCCTATAATGTGGTATCTGTTCCCTACAGAAGGTGGCTTCATTTTCGGATTTCTGTTGCTTCTGACCATGCTCACCTTCTGAGAGCTGCTTTAAACTTCCGTCTGTGAAAGACATCTTTGTCATTTCAGTTCCTCAACATTGACCTGAGAATCCTGGAGCGTCTACAGAGTCCTTGAAGAGCTCAGCAGATCACTGGAGCACAGCAGGGGCCCTGATAACTGACACCAGGGTCCCCAATCACCAGCCCTCTGCCTTCACTCGATGCCTCTCGCTCTGCGTCACTTTATCGGCCTTTCTTGTTGTGCCACAATGACACTTTTCAGTGCTAGTGTGTGGCGTTAATCTGCTCAACAGAACGACTCAACTGCACACTAAATATCATATGGTTGAATTAACTGTATTGAATCTCCTGCAATGCATAGCTGTGTGTGTGTGTGAATATGGGGCCATGTTTTGATCGTTGCGTGCGGTGTTTGGAGCAGTGACTAATAACCCATGAGTAGATACTGGAGAAGTGCTCGATTGCCCGTAGGGTTTCATCCACTCAGCCGGAATATTTGGTTCAGTGGCGTTCTAGAGAGCATCTCTCTGCCTGTATTGACTTTCCAGCATCTAAAGACGTCGAGCTGCATGCATGAGTGCATTACTGCACGCTTGATGGTTAGAAGATGCATCGATGCTCAGTGCTCATCCTTACTTAAAACTTTGAAAAGCCATAAGCACTAAGAGTGCCATCAGCCTTGTTGAGTGGAGAAAGAAGAGTTCTGCTGACATGGCTGATGCTGTTATGGGGTGTGTGCAGATGTGCGTTTATTAGGGCTGGACGTCATGACGGTGTTTGCCGTGCAACAGCAGAAATGTGTCATTCTGCTGTAATGTGCATATACTGTTTATGTTGTAGATATCCAGTATTTGGGCTGCTATCAGTGCGCATGATATTATTTACTCATAAGAGCGACAAAGAAACAAATACGCTGGCTACCACCCCTGGAGTTCGCTAGTTCGCTAGTTCGAATCCCAGGGCATGCTGAGTGACTCCAGCCAGGTCTCCTAAGCAACCAAATTGGCCCGGTTGCTAGGGAGGGTAGAGTCACATGGGGTAACCTCCTCGTGGTCGCTATAATGTGGTTTGTTCTCGGTGGGGCGCGTGGTGAATTGAGCGTGGTTGCCGCGGTGGATGGCGTGAAGCCTCCACATGCGCTATGTCTCCGTGGCAACACACTCAACAAGCCACATGATAAGATGCACGGGTTGACGGTCTCAGACGCGGAGGCAACTGGGATTCGTCCTCCGCCACCCGGATTGAGGCGAATCACTATGCGACCACGAGGACTTAGAGCACATTGGGAATTGGGCATTCCAAATTGGGAGAAAAAGGGAAAAAATCCAAACAAACAAACAAAAAAAAAAGGTTGTTATTATTAGCAGAGTTTACATTGTTGCATTCATGTAGAATTCAAATGATACAGCTGTTTTACAACATGAATATGACTCATCCCATCAGAAATAGTTGGAACTGTGCATTTTATGATGTTCACTTTATTGTTTTGCGAGATGTATGTTAGGGATGTGACGGTTACAGTTTTTAACATTCAGTTCACTGTGAGGTTTCACGCATAGTTAATCAGTTTTTCATTGGGAGTCGGGATGCGGGAATAAAGAATATTTATTGCAATGGAATTTCCTGAAACACTACTCAAAACAGCAGCAAATAAAATGTGCAGTGAGCCATGAGTCTAATTAGCACAATGCATAGATAGATCTTTAAATGATAAAATCTCACATTCAACTCAAACAAAAATAATCACTGTCTCTGCATGTATATGCGCGAAGCCCGGGCAGGTTCACATTTCCATGAGGCAGCGAACGCAAGTGTTGTCATGTGCATGGAGTTACACTGCTGCGGTTAAATAGCCTCTTCGGTGTACTCTGATTGTCACATGGTTTCAAATCAAATGGCATTGAACTTGTCTAACTATTTGTGACGAGGAGGAGGGTGTGGCTGAATCAGCTGATCAGCAGGAGAGTGAGATAAGGGGCAGCCGGAGGTGCCGGTTGGATAGAGAGTCACACACAGCTGCGTTGCATTTGTGTCTGTTTATGTTTGTTTAAGTTCATTTATGCATTAAAAGTATATGTTGTTTGTTCAGCCAGTTCCCTCCACCTCCGTGCCCATCCTTTACCTGCTACAGTGGTGCCGAAATCTGGGAGGGAGGAGGGATGCGCTGTCGCGGAGTCCTTGCTGCTGCCATCCGCCAGGGGAGCAGCCGCGGCCGTCTGCCTGGGGATGGAGGGGTCGCTGCTGGCTGCCGAGAGCCTGAGGAACTGTGTCCGTCTGCCAAGGGCTGAGGAACGGTCGAGGACAGGGCGACAGTGCATCGCCCTTTCTCTCTCCCCACACCTCCCCTCGTCTCTCCCCCAGGTTCACAGGGGCAGAGTGGACCACCGGCTGACAGAACGGCCGGAAGGGCAGCGTCTCCCCTCCAGAGATGGGGGGGGGAGGTAGTCAGACCGGTGGCACCCCGGCCTGAATCAGGCAGGGGTAGAGTGTGATTTGGAGGAGGGTGTGGCTGAATCAGCGGGAGAGCAAGACAAGGGGCAGCCGGAGGCACCGGTTGGATAGAGAGTCACACACAGCTGCATTGCATGTGTGTCTGTTTATGTTTGTTTAAGTTAATTTATGCATTAAAAGTTTATGTTGATTGTTCAGCTGGTTCCCGCCTCTTCCTTGTCCATCCTTTACTCCTTACACTATTGTACGTAAATATGCACACCAGAGCAAAATGGAAAAACACTGTCTTACCGTTTATAAAGCGCTGAAACTTTCTTTGGTGAAAAACAACTTGGAATCATGTTTAATGGTGTAACAGTCACATGATATTCTCTTTGCAACCTGAAGTTTTTCAGAAAGCAGCACAACGCAATGTATAAAACAACGCAGTTGTTTCATGATACATTCATAAAAGTTAAAGTTCTTTTTAACTTGGTGTCTAAAAACGTGGCGAACCTTCACGAGGCGCTGAAAGAAAAACAGTGAGATTCAGCGCAACGGTTAAAGACATCCATCCAGCGTGTTAACAGTATATAGTATAAAGTACAGAAAAGCATGTTTGAACAGCCCCTAACTCACCCTAAACTTGAAAAACTGACTCACAGATTGTCAGAACTCGTTGAGTTTGGGTCGGGTTGAAGATCTCTATCGCACGTGTAGAATAAATGAATAGTGATTTTGATATTCTAATAGTGGCACATTGAGCAGTTAACCGATTGTTGACTATCTGTGCACATCCCTAATGTATTTAAGCAAAATCACACTCGCAATCGTGCTGTATGGCCCTACATCAGCACTGCTGTGATTCGGCTGCAGGCATGAGTAGGTAATCACAGCAGTGCTGATTTAGGGACATATAGCACGATTGTGAGTGTGATATTGCTTATATACAGTAGTTCAATGAACAAATACATTTTAAAAAATTAGAAAAACTGAGTACGGTCATAAAAAACGCATTTGTGCATGAAACTGCTTTCTTACACCACGGATCAGAATCTGCCGTTGCTGGTTCAAAACAAAGTATGCATTCAAGCCTCTCAAAAACATCACTTTAGAACTACTAGTATTACAGCTTGGGCTGTTTCTAACATGTTATTGGAGAAACAAGGATGTGTGTGTGTGTGTGTGTGTGTGTATGTGAGCAAGAGAGAGAGAGATGGAGTGTGTGTGATCACCTGTTGATGATTATGTAATTTCGGTCAAATTCATCCTATTTTCTCAGTGTGAAAATAGCCGTCCAAGAGGGGGTATTCATCCCTATTTCACAGTAGCAGCAAGAGTCTTTCACTATAGAAACCGCAATGTCCTCCGGCATTTTGAACAGTATGTCCTCTCCAATGTAGAAACTCTGGTAAGAGGTAAGCACCTTGAGTTTGTGTTATTAATCAGTCTGTTGTGTCTCTCAGCTGTGATGAGCCTTAATGCTGAAGTTGTTCGTTTAAAGCTATTTAAAGCTATTTCCTAGCTTTAGTAGTGTAGTAGTAACACGAGTGATCACAGTGTTGATGAATGAAAACACTGACTGACGCTGACTCACTTCACGTCAGCAACTGGCTCATATTACACACTAAAATGGTCTTTTGCCGCCACCTGCTGGCTACAATCTGTAATGTCACAAAATTAAATGTAAAGAGACACATGTAGCTCTTAACACATCTGCACTGCTCTTACACTTTAGTTTAGAACAGCATGAACACAAGCGGAGTGATACACACAGTGAAGCGTCTGAGTGATGATGGTGTGAGACCATCAGTATTCATGGAACGTCTCTTGTCCAATCAGATTCGAGGACCGGAACTAACTGTTGTAAATAGAGTAGTTATGCCTAACTCTGGCATATAATGTGAAAAATTATCATTTGTTCTGATTTTTTTTTTTGCTTTGTGACTGCCAAGTTCCAAAAATAAAGAGAAAATATTTAAATGAAATGAAGTACCTTTCTTTCGAAAAGTATTTAAATAACTGGATAATCCAAAAGTAGGCATTAGCACGGGCTATTTAATATTTTAAAAAAGCATAATTTTTTTAATGTCCAGCAAGAATAATTGTATCATAATATATACCATAAAATTACTCATAACTAGCGTGATATACAATTTTTTTGTACATAGCACCCACTCCTCATCTGTGTGCATGTGTGTATGTGTGTGCGTGCGTGCGTGTTTGTGTGTGAACAGATGGACTTATTCAGTGAGATATGCAGTGCATGAATGTGAGTTCACCGTGAATATGAGCAGCAGCTGTTTATTCATCAGATCACTGTACTGTAAAACACTCGGATAAATTATGCTTCATTCTGTTGCCTGACGTGTGTAATACAATCTAATAAGCCTGTGTGTTACCGTTATTATTGCTCTTTACTGTGAAAGCATATCACCATGGTAAACTGACATAACCTGTACTGTTTATACTGTATACTATTTTGGTATTTATATAAACCAATATTAAAATCACATGGACCTCACAGTCTATTTTACTTTCTTTATGTGGTGTTTTATTGAGTGAGAAATGTGACAGCCAGTAGTGATTCTTCATGGCCATTATATACCAGTGAACCCATAAATGCATACCTCTGGTTTTTAGTGACCCGTGACCTCATTCCACTCCTTATACCTCATCCATTTTTTTTGGAGTAGTGCCTACACCTCTTTAGTATTACTCAACCTTTCTCTTCTGGGAAAATTTGCAATAGAAAAAATCTGTTTTTTATAATGGTGTAAGTTCCAAAAGAGTGTATTGGGTCATTAGAGACACGAGGTATGTAATAGTGTTGTTTTTTTTTTTGCTGCGCTTCCATAAATTATATTTTTAGGATTATTTCATATCTATATAGATTATTATCAGAGGATATATATGTATTTGTTTATTACAAGAGAAATTAGTACTATATTCATACAAATAAATACTATATCACATTGATTTTCTGTGCAACTATTGTGAATTATCAGTATCTTATATGCGTGTACACTTACATATTACACATGCTATTACTTACTCAAGGTGGCGCTGATGTTTCAGTGATTGACTAGAGTTACATTTGACACTGATGTTTGATGTAGAAACAATGTGGAAGTAAACTATAGCAAGTACAACACATGAACAGTACAATACGACTAGGGATTTCAAATTTCAGACATTTTCATAATCATTTTATCGATTAATTGATTAACGATCAATTAATCGTTAACGTAAATATTGCAAAACACACATGGAGGACTCCAAATAAATATAATTTACATTAATACACTTAAGGAATGCACGTATTGGCATTTTCTTAATTCAGTGTATTTTAACACATATAGTCAATGTTTAGGACGAATCTGGAAATTACTGTTAATGAATTAGGCTACTGTTAAAAATAACTTGTATACAAGATATATCACTTATGCATATTTGAGTCACGCTGTGGATTGTGGGATATTTCGGACCTTTGGACTTATTATTTTATTAGAAATTAAGTCAAATCGTAACACGCTGCGTACACAGTAATTAACACTAAGGTGATGATGGTGAGATGTCAGCTGAATGCATCTTCGTGCTTTCCCGGTGATCGGATGAAACAAGGAGACCAGCAGTGCTTGTTGTCACGTTGTGCTTTAACACACTATCACATTAATATTAATTTATAGAGAAACGCTCCAACACTGTTTACACTGAGCCGCTTCATCTGTGCGTTCATCTCTGCTCTCTAGCAGCGGGTGACTGTACAGACAGTCTGATCAACATTTGCTGTCATGACTACTGAATGCATTTGTACTGAAATTAATTAATCAACGATCGATAAGCTTAATCAATCAAATTATTAACGACAGTTCATCGATTTACGACTTAAACATCCCTAAATACGACTATTGTCATTTGAGTGTACTACTGAAATGATGTAAATTGTGCATCAATTTAGACTCTAAACATGCCTGAGAAAATACATATGTGTAACTTTTGTGTATCTTATGTGTTGCTTATGTGCAGATTATGTGTAGCTCAATGTGTGTTTGACAGCCAGTTGCGTCTCATGAAATTTCAGTGTGTAGTCTTCTTGATTTGTTGCATCATCTCTTTGATAAATGAAAAATAAAATATCAAAATATATTCTATTCTTTTCTTATTGTCTTTAAAATGTTTTGAAAATGTGACACTATCTGGGCATTTTGTAGATCCGTTTGTGGTAGATATACTGGACATGACGGGTCGCTAAAGACCCGAGGATATAATAATGTTTGTCGAAACACCCATGCATCGAAATCGAAATATCGGAAGAAATGTGTCAACCCATAGTGATTCTGCTGTAGTGTTTATATTTTGGTATATATATTTGCCCTTCTATCAGTGCGCAGCATGTTTTTTTAAAACCTATTTTACTTCCTTAATGTGGTGAGTGAAACGGGACATTGAACAACATAAAAATGTAGGGTAAGACTTGATTTTATCCCGTGAGAATTGATTGGATTGGTCTCTATTTGACAGGTGGTTGAAAAATAAGAGTGCTTGATGACATCAGCGGAAATGGAAAGTCGTTTCTGAGGCGGCGCAACTTAATACATTGTGATGAAAGACTATGACAAACTTTTGATGAATTGTGCACATCAAGATCAGGAACACGTATTAAGAAAGAAAATGGGCCATTTTTATTTCATGTTGGCTTTTAAACTGTGAAATCATCTGTTGTCAGTATACCATGTAAACATAAATCTGTACTTTATTGCAATGTTCAGTTTTATGTCTTTAAGGAAGTTGCAACCAGTTGCAAGAAAACCCCAAGTGACATTCCAGTTAAGTGAAGGGGTTTGTTGCAACTGTGCCTTCCCTTCTGTTTTTCATGTCAACTTTAAAGCCACTTCATTATTTCCAATGACAGAAATAAGATACTGTCTAATTGACATGAAAGCATCCTCTGTGGTTACCGTGGTAACAACCCAACACCAAGAGCTGTTCTAGACGCACACGAGATGTGAAGAGTCCACCCCCACCATATACATCACAACATTATCTTTTCATTTTATTTTATTGCAGTGTTCTTGTTTTCATTTTTACGCTAAAAGAATGTGGCAGATATCTGGTGAACATTGCCATTAATTTGTCGTTAGCAGTTCATATTTTCACATGATCTTTGTAAGAACGGTCTGTTATGGGTGTTTAAGCAGGTCTGGTTTTGCGTTTCTAGTAGATCCGGACGGATCGATACACTCGGAGCGCCGGATGGAAAACACACAGAGTGCTACGGAATTTCTCCTAGACAGAATGGAGCCAAAAAGCCTCTTGTTTTTCCCGAGGCGATGGCTGCGTTTACCTGACCGGTGGGTATTGTCTCATTTGTATGGACAAAACTGTGCAGTAAAAATCAATTGCTCAGATACATTATACGCTCATGTGACGTCTGTGGGAGGGGGTTAGAGTGAACTTGAAGAGGAATCGCTCATGTAGGAGGGTAGAAGGTGTGTGTGTGTGTGTGAGTGTGAGAGTGTGTGTGAGTGTGAGAGTGTGTGAGAGTATGTGTGTGTGAGAGAGAGAGTTTGTGAGAGAGTGTGTGAGAGAGTGTGTGTGAGAGTGTGTGAGACTGTGTGTGTGTGTGTGTGTGTGAGTGTGTGTGTGTGTGTGTGTGTGTGTGTGTGTGTGTGTGTGTGTGTGTGTGAGTGTGAGGGTGTGTGTGTGTGTGAGTGTGAGGGTGTGTGTGTGTGTGAGTGTGAGGGTGTGTGTGAGTGTGTGTGTGTGTGTGAGTGTGTGTGTGTGAGAGTGTGTGTGAGAGTGTGTGTGTGTGTGTGAGTGTGAGAGTGTGTGAGAGTGTGTGTGTGTGTGTGTGTGTGAGTGTGAGAGTGTGTGTGTGTGTGAGAGTGTGTGAGAGTGTGTGTGTGTGTGTGTGTGTGAGTGTGAGAGTGTGTGTGAGTGTGAGAGTGTGTGTGAGTGAGTGTGAGAGTGTGTGTGAGTGAGTGTGAGAGTGTGTGTGAGTGAGTGTGAGAGTGTGTGTGTGTGAGAGAGAGAGTTTGTGAGAGAGTGAGTGTGTGTGTGTGTGAGTGAGTGTGTGTGAGTGAGTGTGAGTGTGAGAGTGTGTGTGAGTGTGAGAGTGTGTGTGTGTGAGTGTGTGTGAGTGTGTGTGTGTGAGAGTGAGAGAGAGAGAGAGAGAGAGAGTGTGAGTGTGTGTTCAAGCTGTCAAACCACAAACAACTGTAAAATAAAATATATTGTGTAGTGTGTATGTAAGATACATATACACAATATATAATCCAGTAAAGGCTAGAGGAAATAATCAATGTCCTTTGATAATGATTTGGCTCAAAATTAATGGAAAACTATGCGAGTTGGAGACTTCACAATCAAAACACAGAATTTAAGCAAATGGCAGAGAACCGCGAGTAGGGCAGCTGTTTTCAGTTTTAGGTGCTATTATAGCAAGACTATAATAAACTTGTGCTTAAATTGTGCTTGTTTAACAAAACCAGAGGTTTCATGATTGTTATCATTACATCATATATTCAGGTTATGGGACGGTGCCCATTCCCAGATGAAGTAAAGAATGTACTTTGTTTTTGTTTTTTTACCTGCAGAGAAGTGTGACGTTCACCAAATGCATTACGAATACTCGTAATAAAAGTGCGTGATTCCGGACTCAGCCTCTATAACACTTTAAACATTTGGGGCGGGGCTATCAGTTTGACTGACAGTGGAGAGGGTGTGTTAAGAAAACTGGTTTCCAAACAAAGAAGTTTTCACTTTCAAATCAAGTCTCACAATAACTTTTTTCATTAGCACAAACTCCACACCTAACTTAAACTTTGGCGCATAACTTACTGTAACGAAGTTCTTAGTTTTCGTGGAAAGGAGGAAGCGGGAGACGGCGAGATCCAACTCAATAGAGGCTTTATTTTCCCACACTTTTCAGGGTCACACAAGCTCAAATAATGCCTTGCAGCACAACATAAAAATTGCACATGTGAACACTGCTCCGTGTAGCTTTCTCTCTCTCCCCACTGGCGTCTGGCTCGCTCTTTAATCCATCTCCACTCTCACTGCAATGACAAACAGCTGTTAGAGACAATCAATGACAGATGATGATCCTTACCGTTCTCATCTCCTGATCTCACTCTCCATTCACAAATCGTCACTCAACCACACCCCAGTACCACACTTAGTAAGTGTGCTAAGCTTTGCTTAAAGCTTTTGACTTGGACCAGAGAGTAACCACCCAGAACTCTCTTTTATTCTCCTAGCAACATCCTAGAAACCACCAACAACTTCCTAAGTGAGTTTTGGACACCGGTCTCTTGGGGAAACATTTGAGTTACAAGAAATGACGCACTGCAGCTTTAATTCTTTTTATCCACAGTTCATCAAAGGTCTCTTTTACAACAAACTGATGATTTATGACTGTAAGAACACTGAAATTATTCTAATAAACAGATGCAGAGTCAGTATAATTTTTTCCTCTGAGTTAAACTCACACTCGTTGTTGTTGAATGAACAAAAGGAGACACCATCACATCCATCATCTTAAAGCAAAAAGAAGCCATATTTGGTTCAAATGAAGAAGCGCTTCAGTCCAGCCTCTCCATTGTGTAGAACATCATTAATACGGGAGAAACAAGAGGACATTTCAGGACATTGAGAGCACACAAGAGCATCTGTCTCTGTCTTTCTCATGCAGAGATATTAACATCCTCATTCACACACGTGTTCAGCAGATGTGAGAACTGAACTGCATCTGTAGTCTGTGTGTGTGTGTTTAATAATTGACTCCTGAGCTAATGAGGCAGTTGGTCCTAGCTTTTTTTGACCTCATACTGACTTGCTTTTGAAGTGAAGGACCTGCACTGTCATGCCACTTGTTTACATTGAAAGGAGCTGCCTGGGAGCGTTTGAGAGATGGCCAAAGAGTGGACTGACTTGCCTTGAAAGGGACTTTGTTGTTAGTGTGTAGTCCTGGACTCTTATGAGCAGATATCATCATGTACAACACTTTTAATGAGAGATAACTGTAAATGTCAACCTTTTGTGGGCTGAATTTGCTGCAGTTGATTAATAGTGGCTGATGTTTGTTTTTCATGTCGCTATGAGGTTCATAGGGCTCTGTTTTGGTTGCAAGGTGGTTTTCTTATGGACTCAGTGTAAGTCTATGGGATTCTTTGCACTTAAAGTATTTAGTTTTGACGAGCTCACAGTTACTTGGCAGAGCGTTTCCTGGAACAGGCCGCATCAGAACGCTCTGTGGAAACAGACTGGCTGACTCGTTATGTTTTATTTGGTGCAGTAGATTCTCTTAAACTTTCCCGCTGGCATTTATTCCCATTAGTGGATAATTAGTTTGCTCTGCTTTTTTCTGTTAAGGACGTTGTGGAAAACAAGCCTGGAGTTAAGATGGAAACTTGCTTTACCTTTAGAGGATTAATGATAATCACACACACTGTTGTTTTGAATTTCAGTTTGTCCGGGGTTTCCGCAGGTCTTAAAAAGGTCTTAAAAAGTCTTAATTCGTCCTTCCGCAAAATAAGGCCTTAAAAAGGTCTTAAATCGGAGCAACAAGTCTTTAATTCATAAGGTCTTGGCATTAAATGTTGTATGATGTGATCCACCGGCATCATGCTGACAGATGAGGTAGCATAATTAAAATGACACAGTTATGATTGTTTTACTGCAAACTTTGAGACTGTATATTATATTTGACTCTCCAGTGCTGGAACAGGGCTAAAACAAAGTGTGGATATAGATCTGACTATGCAAGACTGTAGTTTAGCCGGACGTTTGCTGGATTCCATCTCTAAGATAACGTTACCTAGTGTTGCAGTTTGTTGTTGCTGTTGAATAGCGGAAGAGAAGCACTGAGGCTCTCGGGAGCGCGCATAAACGTCACATCCTTTGGATTTTCCCGGTAAAAGCGACCCGCTCCCTTCGCATGAAAATCAGTCTACAGGCTTTAATAGGTAACATAGGAAGACCGGGAAGGGCTCGTTTTTTAAGTTGCGTTACAAGCCGTTCACACATTGGCAAAAAATGGCGAATATTACATGAAAAATGGTACATATTGCACCTTTAAAGCTGCTGTTAGTGTTTTTTGTTTTTTTTTTTCCGTGGAAAGGTATGCAAAAAATATTTCTGCTTCCTGAAAGATATTAATGAAATAAGTGTGCTGAAATATCTCACCGGTCTCTGTGTCTGCTGTAGACTCTGTAAACAGCAAACACAAATGTGTCTGTGGGCTGTGGTCTCGACACTTTCTGCCTGTCAATCATTTTGCATGTTCTTATAGTGATGTATATTGAAGCGGATCATTGAGGCTTAATGCCAATTTTATGGCATGTTTTTCATAACAGTTGTCGGTGGAGGGCGCTATTTCACTACTGTTGTGTTTGAAAACCGTAGGATCGCAGTCTTTTGCTCGGTACCAGAGCATGTGAGTGAAGCGGAGAGGTGTGACACTCCGCTCAATAACCCGCTCCATGCACATGCGCTCCGCTCAGCCGTTCACGACCCAAGCGGACGCTGCGCTCAAGTACCTCTCACGCTCACCGGTAAAAAATAGTTCGCTCAAATCCCGCTCCGACATTACATTTCTCTGTAGTATACTTGGTTCCAAACACGCACACAGGGGGGTAGCTACAGTGCCCTAAGCAACTGCCCCTTTGCCCACATGGGCTTCATCTGAAATTATGTGATTGTATTGTTGTGTCTTAGTATATAAAATCTTGCTGTTTATTTTGGACTGGTTTACAATAGCTGTTAGATAATCGGATCAACGAGACCTTCATTATCATTTATAATCAGTCAAATATTTCTCTGTAAGCACATATGTCATTGAACATCTTCAAATAATACCTTAAAAAAAAAATCTGTTCTAAATTACCATAATTTACTTTGAACAAGTCATCAAACACACCTCTACAAGTGATAAAATATATGTGCGTTGGCACGGAAACTCGCATACATGCAAATTTGCGCTTTTCAGTTTAAACTGGACCCGAGTGATACAACCGACCCAGAAACCACAATCCTTTCAACTTTCAAGTTTGTTTGAGTCCTTTATGGCAATAATGAAAACATGGACTGGTACCAGGAAAAATATTACAGGTAAAAGTGAAATTCATAATTGTTCTTCAGTTGTCTCCACAGAATGATTATACTGTAGATTTGATACATTAATGTGTTTCTGATTTAATGCTATCAGACTTTGGGTCTGTAAATTAAAATGAGCAATTTCTCATCCTAATTTTGTGTTCAGTTTTAAAGGGCTTTTTCAGTGTTATTGCTTTATGAATATTCCCTACAATTTTATATGTACGAATCATATGCAATCTAAAGGACTGTGGTTATTTATATAATAATTATTATATTAGTAGATAGCATGTGCCCCCTTTGTTTTTCCTTGATATTTTTAAAGCATTATAAAGTGAATCTGGACTTTATATGTGGTAAATGAACATGTGTTGTGCATGCACTCTTTATATGTACAGCAGGGTTTAATCATGGATTTAACAAATACAAAATATTTGTCCTGCATAAAGTAAGATTTTTTCCAATATATATATATTAGATGAAATCATGTTTAATGATCCTAAAACAAATAAAAAAATGATTTAATTAAAATAAAATAACACTGCCTTCGTTTAAGAAAAATTTATAGCATGCTCTGCGCATGAATGCAGCAAGCGATGTCGGAAGATGTTATCTGCAACCACTAATCTAGAGTCAGTTTTTTACGTTTCACTTCTCGTTAAGGTGTGGATTTGGCTTTGGGAAACTGACCAGCATTTATGAGCCACTTTATCCCGAAGCAGAAACCGAAAGCTGGTCGATTAAGTGAGATAATTCCACTCAATGCGAGAGCGGAAATCTTTACCAATCAAATGATCAATTGTACAATAGAGGCATGAAAGCAGAATGCTGCACCTGCAAATTAGGACACAATGATCTGCAAGATCATACATGTTTATTGATTTTGTGTGTGTGTAAGCCGGGATTCAAGGAAAAATGCTTTGCCAATATACAGTATTATCAAGCTTACATATTCAATTGAGGGTGATCTAACGTTCGCAACCCCGCAGAACCGGGTCTGCATCTAGCTGACAGCTGCATAGACATGATGGCAAAACAACAAGACTTAATATTTAATATCGAATAGCACTGTAGTCTACTAGCTCACCTTTTGCTGCGCTACCATGTTTGTGTAGCACATCCTCGTGCTCTCTGGCAATGTGACATGTATGATTACAAAAGAAATATTTGCTGATTCTCACGGTCTCTCCACACTCCATTTCGATTTCTTCATTCTTAGCTTTGATTAATACTTTGCATTTATTTAGGTTATAAGGTTTGCAACTTTACTAAAACAATGTTAGAGCTCCATAACATCAGGCCTATTGCTTATTTAGCACATTCCCAAACCAGCATATCACGAAGCGCATTCTGTGTTGAGCGAGCGGCACTGAGCGTCCTGAGAGAGCGGAGCGGAATCTTCAAAAAGGTGCTCTCCGCTCAGGTGAAATTATCACCGCTCCACTCAATGCTCCACACTCGCTCCGCTCACATGCTCTGCTCGGTACCAGTTTTAACGGTGTGTTTGATGTGCAGGGTTTTGGAAAGAAGGGGCGTATCTGATTTAACAGCTCATTTCGGAAATTTCGGAACATCAAAAATCGCTTACAGCACCTTTAAAAACGGGGAAACACACTCTGGCTACAGTGCATTCAGAAAGTATTCAGACCTCTTCATTTTTTCACATTTTGTTATGTTGCGGCCTTATGCTAAAATGCTTTATATTATTATTATTTTTTCACATCAATCTACACTCCGTACCCCATAATGACAAAGCAAAAACCAGATAACTTTTCAAACGTATTAAAAAGAAAATCTGAAATATCACATTGACATAAGTATTCAGACCCTTTGCCATGACACTTGAGATTTAGCTCAGGTGCATCCCATTTCTCTTGATCATATTTGAGATGTTTCTGCACTTTGATTGGAGTCCACCTGTGGCAAATTCAATTGATTGGACATGATTTGGGAAGGCACACACCTCTCTATATAAGGTATTACAGCTGAAAATGCATATCAGAGCAAAAACCAAGCCATGAGGTCAAAGGAACTGCCTGCAGAGCTCAGAGACAGGATTGTGTCGAGGCACAGATCTGGGGAAGGCTACAAAAAATGTTCAGCTGCATTAAATTTCCCAAGAGCACAGTGGTTGTTTCAAACTTCTTCCAATTAAGAATTCTGGAGGCTATAATTCTTAAATGGAAGAAGTTTGTAACAACCAGGACTCTTCCTAGAGCTGGCCGCGCTGCCAAACTGAGCAAAATGTTCCCTGTTACACATCTGGTGAAACAATGTCATCTACTTTTTTATTAATTTATAGCGGTCACAAATGTAGCAAATCTGCAGCACTTTGTTTTCACAATAGACATGAAGCGCTCTGTTAGAGCTAAAAACAGCGTATCATGAGCCGTGTGTGTGCATGCAGAACAGCACGCCACCCGCTCTGATGCAGAACATTTATTTATGTAATTAAAGTGCGGCCTGTTGCGGTTTAATAATTATAAATGTCCATATTGCCATTCTGATGGTTTTTTTAATTAATTGTGCGGCCCTGCAGGAACGTCAAATTAGTCCAATCACCTGCTCTTTAGGAAACATAGAGGCCAAATTAAAAACTGCATTAAAATCATCTTAATATTCACTATATCACTTCATTTTGTATCACCAGCAAAATCATCGCAATTATATCGTGAATATTCAATAAATTGCCAAGCCCTACTAGTGCTCATTAGTTTTGCGATTCCATTTGGTTCCATTAGTGACACTGCAACTTTAAATTTCACAGTTCTCAGGTCAGTGTGAGCTTCTTCTGAGCGCTAACACACATCCTGTGCTTAAATGAGGCCACGTGCTGCATCAGTGATGTATTTAACAACGTCTGCTCTCTGAGAGATCTTCAGTGTCTGTTGAGGAGATGATGGATAGTACAGAACACAGGAAATGAGCATCTCTCCATTCTCTTCTCCATCTCCTCTCATTTCACGCTCTCCCCCTTTGTGTTTTGTTGCTGGCAGCACTGAGAGAAAGAGTGAAATCTTCCTTCTGGACCCATTTGAATCCACAGATGAAAGAGACACTGAGTTCATGACAAGCAGCCAACAAACCAGACTTCATCTGCTGTCAGAAACCTTCACAAACCTGATGAGAATATCAGACCCATCCGCTCGGAGATCTCAGTCCAAAGAGGCTTTTTCACTTCAATATTTCAGATCTGTTTTCCATATTTATATAGCGTTTGGTTTTCCATGGTTTTTCCGTGTTTTGCTTGGATCATCTACACTTAAAGTGCTTTCCCTTTCACAGTGAATTAATCAGATAGAAAGACAGTTTCCACACTGCAGGATGTCTTATCACACTGCAGTCATATACCCGACTCGATGCCTTTAGCAAGAGCTTTATTTGGTTGGCCCCGTAACCCGTCAGTGGTGCGTACAGGAGCTTTAGTTTAGACTCCATGATGTCTGTTCTGAATCACTCTTGGCTTCTACTTTTGGAAATACGGCAGCTGACCTGGACTTTGTTTTTTGTAAGGGTTGAGGATTGTGTTTTTGTTTGAGTGAATCATGATTAAACACTGAGATGTTTTGTTTGCTATTTAAATGGCATTATCATTACAAAACTGAAGTGTTATCTGGATTTCTGTGGTATATAGGAAGTGCTTACTGTGAGATTTAACAGTTCGGTAAGATTGTCAGGAAATGATTTTTTTATGTCACAGTGGGACTCTATAATCATGCCAGACTCTCTGAGCAATGGAGATCATTAAACTGTTCAAACAAGTACCAAAAAAGTCTATGGTGTGGTAATCAAGTCAGTACTAGTGTCAGAAATTAACTTTTATTTTTATTTTTTCAAGGGCAATATTTAACCCGGGATTTGATTTTCAGGGGCATTTTTTTACCTTTAACCTCGTGCAACCTCGTGTCCACATGTGTGGACTTTGTATTTTGGCTTCGCTTTGCACAGCGCATAATTTAAATTCATTTAAACCGACTGAATACTGTTCACAAGACTCTACACTGTCATCAAACTTCTGGTGCATCCGCATCACGTGACACAACAGCATGACGTCGATTTCTGTCAAACGCTCCTACGGGCACAGTGCCAACAAAAGTGCCTCTGGTAAGAAACCGCTTTACATTTTTTGATTGAAACCTGTTTGGATGTAAAGAGTAGCAGCTCTAGTTTCGCTTGATATGCCGCTTTAAAAAAATCTGTTCATTTTTTCACTGATAAACATGAAGTCCACATATGTGGAAATTAGGACTGCATTCCCTCAAAAGTTGAAAAAAACATTGTTCGTTATTTTGAATAATTTTCAGCATTAACACTGCATTTGGTGTGTGGCGGGTGCTGAGTCACATGAAGTACGAACTGTTCCGTGGATAAAGCGAACTAAACTCGAGGAGCGTCGGAGATCATTTGTAATATTCAGCTTGACATATGTGACACTATTCTTATTAAATGTTTCAGACGACTGACAGAGACGTGATTGTTCCACAAGAAGCGCTCACGCTGGGTAAACAGTGAATCAGACAGGCACATCAATGGCTTTTCTTTCATCAAATCAGGTGTGATGGGCAAAATTACCCGGCATTGCACAAAAAGTACCTGCATTTGGCGTGTGGCGGGTGCTAAATTCAAACTCTGGTTAGAACAAGAAAAAATGTCCTTTGTGTGGGCCTGGGTATCTCAGCGAGTACTGACGCTGACTATCACACCTGGAGTCGTGAGTTTGAATCCAGGGCGTGCTGAGTGACTCCAGCCAGGTCTCCTAAGCAACCAAATTGGCCCGGTTGCTAGGGAGGGTAGAGTCACATGGGGTAACCTCCTCATGGTCGTGATTAGTGGTTCTCACTCTCAATGGGGCGTGTGGTAAGTTGTGTGTGGATCGTGGAGAGTAGCATGAGCCTCCACATGCTGTGAGTCTCCGCGGTGTCATGCACAATGAGTCACGTGATAAGATGCACGGATTGACGGTCTCAGAAGAGGAGGCAACTGAGACTTGTCCTCCACCACCCGGATTGAGGTGAGTAACTGCGCCACCATGAAGACCTACTAAGTAGTGGGAATTGGGCATTTCAAACTGGGAGAAAAGGGGATATAAATATATATATATATATATATATATATATTAAAACATTAAAACTGTGGGTCATTTCGCTTCATTTTAATATAAATCTTGTTTTTGTTATCAGTCTTTTGTTATCAATGTACAATACAGTTATTAACATTAGTAAATGCATTCCTATATATTTACTGTACATTATCACATTGAGAATAAATGTATTCATGCAAAAGCTGAAAAATGTTGGAAACATCATAAACAATTTCATGAAAAAACTCTGACTTTCTATAGCTTAGTATTATTTAAAATTTCACAGCTTAGTCCCGCTGTCCACATATGAGGACATCGATTTTTAGAAGACTATTTGCTCTAGAAATTTTTTGTTGTTGTTGTTTATTAGGTGCTACTAGTTACACATCAAAAGGGGAAATGGAAAATGCACACCGCAGTCACACGGGAGGTTATGACGGCATTTTGTTTCTAACCATTACAAACGAACTGTGTCTCATTCATTGACTTCAGTTTAAGAATATATTACCTCTTACCTTAAAAATTCAATAAACATCAGCTCAACAGAATATTAAGAACTATATCAGATGTTACAAATAAAAACAAACAAACAGAAGATTTCATTACACAGGCATTTTTTACGGAAATGTTTGCCCTGAGCCCCCTTTAATTTCTGACTCCAGTCTGTATCCTGGAAGATGTCAGAGTACAATGGTACTTCCATTTGATACCATCAGTGTACCATGTTTTACCACAACAGTACTATAATGTAAGTATTATAATTTAAATAGTGATTTTTTTTGTATAGTAGCATCAGCGAGCTAATAAAGAGTTGTATATTCTCTGCCATAAAAGGTTCTCTGTTCACACTGTAAAACCTTGATTAGGAAACATTCATGTTAAATGAACAGCACAAATGTCCAGCTCCGATGTCCGATGGAAATATATCAGATTCACACTTCTGTGATTGGATGAGATGTTTTGATTTCACTTTCGGTCTTGTAATCTGCGAGGTCTGAGATGTAAAGAGACACTGGCCTCTCTTATTTTTGTGTGTAATATTAAGTGCTCATTTTGGATTTGCTTTGGATTTTTGGGACATTTTCAGGTTTGTGCTTAAGTTTGTACCCTCCAGTTTGAAATAATATTTTAATGGTTTGCAAAATTAGCCAGAAATGCAGTAAATCACGAGAAGCCGTGTGTTACAGTGATTTTACCACAGTTAATGGGTGTTCTTAGGCATAACGTGAAGCAGAGTTTATAAAACAGCGGCAACAGCAATATAATAAAAGACAGCTATGTTCAATAAATGGGATTAAAAAATAAGATGTGGTAGAAACAATTCTTCCAGGTGTTGTCTTTGTTAAACGTGTTTTATCACCAAGATCAACAGCTCCTCATAATAACACATAAGTGACATCCTGGACATGAACATGATAGTAGTCTTCTTATTAGTACACAGAATGAACAATGGTGCCTTTATGTGTTCTGAGTGCCAAGTTCTTCTCTTAAGGGTCGCTGGCTTTTAGCCACAACAGCTCTCAGAGTGGCTCTGGGCCACAGATGTGTCATGTAGTAATGTGAGGTTCTGGGTGGCCCGTTTGAACATTTACTGTAATGCATTTGATGGTTGAAAAGCTTTTAGTGGCGTCTCGCCATTTTACCACACTTTACCGCGCTGTTATGATTATGGTTCGCCATGGATACCGCGCGTGACGATAGCTGCTTAAGACAGACGGATAAAGTTAAATGGATGAAAGACTATTGATGCCTTTGTAGTCAAGACAAGTGCTTTGTGTAAGTATGAATGTTTGTTTATTAGTCGTTTGAGGACGAGCAGGTTTCAGCACACCTGAAAAGAGTTACCAGCAACGGTTTAGTCCTGATAACTGGTGTATGGTGTTTCGGATGTTTTGGTTATCTCAGAGGTGGTCTGTGGACTCATGTAGGTTTTCAGTGTTCTTTTTGAAAAAGAAAAAAAACAACAAGATATTAAACCAAGATTAATGGACTGATCTCACTGTTTAATGCAGTGCTTCTCAACTGGTGTGTCACAATCCAAAAACGATGGAGTGGAATGCAGTGATCATACTACACTAATAGGTTTATCAACTTTTAAAAGGGAGGAAAACCCATCCCGTATCTTTTATTACAGACATACAAATCTGTGAGTCCAATCAAACTACTGTATTTGTGCCCCTGTTTCAATAAGTCTGGCTCCCCCAGTGGCCCCCCTAAATTTGGGAAGTAAAGTTAGTATTAAGTTGGGTGTTTGCTGAATATTTTGGGGGAGGGGGGAGGTCATGTCACATGAACTTCAAACAAAATGTAGCAATATTATTGCGTAGCCTACATTTAAAATTACATTCGGGACCACAGTTAAAACATTAGGGGCCCCGGAAAAATGACCTGGCGACGCCGATGGTGCGGTGTGTCTGGTGCCCCCCTTGGGAGTTACTATACAAGCCCTATACAGACTTCATAATATACATATAGGGAGTGGCGGTACTGAACCAAATGTCAAAGTTTTAACATCTTGGACCTGACCGCTTCTTAATGTGTGTTCTAAGTGCTGGTTTGGGAAACAAATTAAAAACTTATATTAAATTACTTTAGTGCGATTTGCCACGTTGTTATCATGAAACCCAATCTCTATGGGAGAGATTTTCTGCTCGATTGAATGCATCCGTGACTAATGTTCAGTCTTATCTTGGCTAGCGTTCATTGTTTCAAAATAGAGATAATTGCACTTTGTTTTTATATGTGTATGTTTGTCAGGTTTGTAGAAAAATGAGATGATTTTTGCCAAACATTCACAGTCATTAATTATACTGTACAATGATATGGTCAGTACACGTCTACCGTCTAAAACCTTTTAAACAGCATTTTTTTCATTTTTGTATTATTATGTATGCAGCATTTATGAACACATAGTAATGGAGATACTACATGGAATACTATTACACTGCAGGACCATTTAAAATAAACTAGTGAAGTTAAAAATGTGTTAAAAAATTCCAACAATCTTAAAATAAATTGTGAACATTTACCTGTAAACAATCCTTATACTGCACAAATTCTAACTTAAAATCTTGATAAATCGGTGCATTTGTTATTCTAAAGAATGGCAACATGGCTTATAGTTTGTGGGCAAACCCAGAATATTTGTCGTTAGCGTTTTTCCATTATCAGTTTTACTTCATTTTGTTTGGTATATCTTTGGCTTCAAAAAATAGCATTATGTTAACAAATGTTAAAATAGTAAAGGTTGTTGTCCTCGTACTTGTACGGAGGACATTTAAGGTAAAATGCAGTTAAAATATTCAGATGTTCTAGAACCGTCACTGACTGTAGATTGCAGTATATTTCGACATGTTTTCTGCTCACATCGCTTTTACAGATAAGCCAGTCAGTGAGTTCCTGCAGCTCTTTTCAAATAGTATTATAGTGTCTTGTTAACACACAATACTTCTTCTCATTTTGTTCTGTAACAATGGAAGGACCCGTAGAGAATGGATGGAGAGACGGGGGTGCTGGTTGCCATGTCAACCTCGCTGTGCGATGAAAATGGGTTTTGGTACTGAGTGGTGGGAGTGTTAGCGTCACGGCGACACGCCAGCGAGCTTGAGCAGACTGAGGCGTAATGAGCGCCGCTGGTCTACAGAGACGTTTCTCAGGAGCAGGACCCCTCCTTGTATCAATTACTAAAGTGCTGTATTGAACAGAGCTCAAAGTCATATTGACGAATCAGCCCAACATCAGCTGATTCCTGAAATATCAATGACAGAATCTGCTTATAGGACTAGTTCAGACAAAACATGGAGCATGGAGTAGCAGTTTCATTTTCCTGCTGAAAGTGTATCGGTGTGTCTCACATCTGTATGATATTTCATCTCAAGAGTTTTGATCTTTTATCTTGACACTCGTGCAGGACTTCAGCTCTGATTTGGGCTGCAGTTTATACACTGTGTTCTGAGTATAATATTACGCTGCTGGTGATATCATAGTGTAGTATTTTATGGATTGTACACATGGGATTTCTTTACTAATGTTGGTTTTCAAAAACTTACAGACGACAAGAAGAGAGGTTAAAACAGATAGAGAGAGAGTCGAGCCCTATAAAACGTGGAATTCCACAGAATTTGACAGATTTGGGATAAAACGAATGTACGAATGCACAACTAATCAAACTAAAATCTTGATATTCTAGTGTGATAATTAAATAGGAAAAACCTTAGGTTTATTTAAATAAATATATAGTCTAGATGTGCTCATGATGCAGTGTTTTCAGCGTCTAAAATGGTTTAAGTGGCTCAACTGTTCAGCTCTCACTCATTCACTTTGAAGTGCACAGCACATGCAGACTATATATTTATGTTATGCAATAGCTGCCTTTTTTTCCGGTGTAATTGCACTAGACCATATCGTGAACTTATCCGGAAGTGAGAAACTACCGTCAAATACACACAGAAACCCCAAAGGTCTTCACTCAGTTTTCTGATAGAATAAAAGCACAATTTAACTGGACTTGTGAAGAAATACATTAACAGAAATATTTATACTACTACTGTATAGTAAAATGTAGTATTCCATGTAGTAATAATAATAAATAATAATCATAATTTTTAGTAGTATATCACAAGCAAGAGTGCTGTTGTGAATATAATATATATATATATATATATATATATATATATATATATATATATATATATATATATGCATATACAGTTGAAGTCAGAAGTTTACATACACTTAGGTTGAAGTCATTAAAACTCATTTTTTAACCACTCCACAGATTTAATATTAGCAAACTATAGTTTGGCAAGTCGTTTAGGACATCTACTTTGTGCATGACACAAGTCATTTTTCCAACAATTGTTTACAGACAGATTGTTTCACTTTTAATTGACTATATCACAATTCCAGTGGGTCAGAAGTTTACATACACTAAGTTAACTGTGCCTTTAAGCAGCTTGGAAAATTCCAGAAAATGATGTTAAGTCTTAGACAATTAGCCAATTAGCTTCTGATAGGAGGTGTACTGAATTGGAGGTGTACCTGTGGATGTATTTTAAGGCCTACCTTCAAACTCAGTGCCTCTTTGCTTGACATCATGGGAAAATCAAAAGAAATCAGCCAAGACCTCAGAAAAACAACTGTGGACCTCCACAAGTCTGGTTCATCCTTGGAAGCAATTTCCAAACGTCTGAAGGTACGACGTTCATCCGTACAAACAATAGTACGCAAGTATAAACACCATGGGATCACGCAGCCATCATCCCGCTCAGGAAGGAGATGCATTCTGTCTCCTAGAGATGAACGTAGTTTGGTGCGAAAAGTGCAAATCAATCCCAGAACAACAGCAAAGGACCTTGTGAAGATGCTGGAGGAAACAGGAATACAAGTATCTATATCCACAGTAAAACGAGTCCTATATCGACATAACCTGAAAGGTTGCTCAGCAAGGAAGAAGCCACTGCTCCAAAACCACCATAAAAAAGCCAGACTACAGTTTGCAAGTGCACATGGGGACAAAGATCTTACTTTTTGGAGAAATGTCCTCTGGTCTAATGAAACAAAAATTGAATTGTTTGGCCATAATGATCATCGTTATGTTTGGAGGAAAAAGGGTGAGGCTTGCAAGCCGAAGAACACCATCCCAACCGTGAAGCATGGGGGTGGCAGCATCATGTTGTGGGGGTGCTTTGCTGCAGGAGGGACTGGTGCACTTCACAAAATAGATGGCATCATGAGGAAGGAAAATTATGTGGATATATTGAAGCAACATCTCAAGACATCAGCCAGGAAGTTAAAGCTCGGTCGCAAATGGGTCTTCTAAATGGACAATGACCCCAAGCATACCTCCAAAGTTGTGGCAAAATGGCTTAAGGACAACAAAGTCAAGGTATTGGAGTGGCCATCACAAAGCCCTGACCTCAATCTGATAGAAGATTTGTGGGCAGAACTGAAAAAGCGTGTGCGAGCAAGGAGGCCTACAAACCTGACTCAGTTACACCAGTTCAAAGTAATGTTTTTAATAAACTTAAACACAAAGACACACAAACATAAACGCATACAGGGCAGCTGCCTGTAGCTCTCTCTTTCCCGAACTGCCACATCTCATTGCACTTATCCCTCTCCTCGGCTGATTAGCCCGATTGGGGGCCGGGTGTGTGTAGTCACGGCCCGGCCCCACCCTCCTCCTTGTCACATGTTTGTTTTCATGTTATATTTTAACATCACGGTGTATGCAGAGAAACGCTCCAACACTGAATATATTGAGCCAGCTTCATCTTCATGCGTGCCGCTCTTCTTCTCTGACACGGACAAGACATGACATGCAGCGCTCAAGCACCCTCCGGCGGTGGGTGTCTGTATAGACAGCCTCATCAAAGTCTGCTGGCATGGTCACTGAACGCATTTGTCCTGAAATTAATTAATCGACGATCGATTAGCTTTATCGATCAAATTATTAACGATGATTTATCGAATATCGATTAATCATTAACATCCCTATTCTACAGTGAAATCAACCCAGCTAACAGTAATTTAATTCACTGAATTCAGTTTAGACAAAATATTATAAGCTGCAATCATGTAATATCTGGCAACGTTTCAGTTCCCATGACTGCCCAGCCTGATTTTCACTGGTTTGTGATGTTTCTTGTGTTGTTTGTTCACCTAGTTATGATAACAGATCTCTGATATACAGTGTGTGTTTTGAGTTTTTGAGTTCGCAGATATTCACAATGGTAATACATTCTTATATTTTTTATTAATGTGTCTGACTGCATCATTAATGAATGTAAATGTCATGATGCGCTTACAGTAAATATTAAACTTTTGATGCTAATTGAGAAATATATCAGCAAGAATGTGTCTGCTCGACTGTTTTCACTCATTAATATTTGTCAGTGTGAGTGTTTGAAGCATCTCTGACACTCATGTGATCTTCATTTACAGTCAAATAGACATGAGAAAATCTCTGTTTGAAGAGAGTGAACACACAGATGTTTTAGACAAACAAGACTATATTCTTAATATTTAGTTAAGTGTGAAGTCTCAAATATTGTCAAATAGCTAAATGTGTAAATTATTCCATTTGAATCACTATGTTTGAATTGTCATGCTTGTGTGAATGATTTAAAATGTTTGATTATTCTGTGTGTAACTTTGAGATTCACTAGCAATTTAAATGAGCAAGTGATGATTAACTGACAGAATAAACTGAACTTCTGAGTAATGGAAACACTCTTTCTTTCTCTCAGTGTTTTGCACACAGGCTTCATCACTTCAGTTCTCCAAAGAGCCCAAATCTCAGGATGCGTTACACGGCCGCAGTGCGATTCTGCGCTGTGAGGTCAGTGACCCGGCGGATGTGCGGTACTCGTGGATGCAGGACGGCTGGAGCGTGGAGGACTCGGACCGGCGCTTTCAGGAGGGCAGTAACCTGAAGTTCATGGCAGTGGACCGTCACTTTGACACGGGCAACTTTCAGTGCGTGGCCTCCAACAGTGCCACCGGAGAGATGGTGACCTCCGCCAACGCCTCCTTCAACATTAAATGTGAGTGAGACTTTTAGACATTTCTTTAAAGGGATAGTGCACCCAAAAATTAACATTCTGTCATCATTTACTCAACCTCATGTCCGTTTTGGAGCTTGTTTTGTGAGCTTGTTTTTATGTGAATAAATAAAGGTACATTTCTTGTTTCAACATTATTTGTACTTCAGACCCATGCTTTGTTGGACAAGAAAAATTAGCTTCATAGCATGTGACCAACATTTGGTTTTTCGACCATTGAAAATGAGTAAAATGTAACAATTTTCAGAATGAGAATCAGAATGAGAAGGAATTTTTTTGGGGTGACAGGGGAAACAAGTGCACACAGAACATTACAGTGAGACAAAATATAAAACAAGGTTAGAGTATAAATAGACAGGACATATAACAGAATGGCGTATGTACATGTGCGAGTGGTAATGTATGTGCAAGGCAGGGGTATTTTGTGCTTGGAGCCACATTAAGAGTCCCATATCCCTGGAATTTAACCATGTAAGGCCTTAAAACTGAAGATACAAAAGGAAAATTTTGTTTAGAACAAGAATCTTAAAGGATATTAAGATATTTTTTTATATTATAGGCATTATAGGCGCTCCAACATTGGAAAAACAACCCCAAAAAGTGTTTTTTCCCATGTTTGGACTCACACCATTGGCATATAATGCAACAAGAGGTGCTGAAGTCAACTGATTTTAGTAATAGACATGCCTATCTCTGTGTACAAATAAAATCATGACGCTAACCCCTTTCTACGGTTGTTTTTTTTACCCGTTGTTTTTCTCCAAAAAAAGTCGAAAATGGTCATTTTGACCCCCCTGTACAAAACAGTGGATTACTCAGTACATATTGATCCATGTGTAGAGCCGAGGAGGGCGGGGCCGGGCTGGAATGAGACACACCCGGTCCCCAATCAGCCTGATGGGGCGCGCGAGGGATAAAGGCGGCCGGGGACGACAGTTCGAGAGAGAGAGAATTGCAGGCAGCTGTACTGTGTGTTTTTAGTTGTGTGTTTTGGTTGTGTTTTTTTGGTTAATAAATTGTTATTTAAGTTGTCAAGCCGGTTCTCGCCTCCTCCTTTCCACTAAACCCCCTTACACTGGTGCCGAAACCCGGGTAGGAGGAGGGATTCCCGTCGCAGGGTCCTCGACACTGCCGTCCACCCAGGGGAGCGCCGCTGCCGTCCGACGGGGGACGGAGTAGCCCGACCACCCGGACGCGGGGAACGGCCGCCGTCCGCGAGGCGAGTGGGGACGGGACTCCCCGACCGCCTGGAGCGAGGGAGCCGCTGCCGGGGGCGGAGGAGTGCCCTGCCGTCCCCCGGGAACGCGGAGGGGTCGAGAGAAGACCGCCGTCCGCGGGGGGAGGAGGGAAGCGACTCCCCGACCACCTGGAGTGGTAGGGCCGCTGTTAGGGGCGGAGGAGAGTCCCCACGGGACGCCGGGAACGCGGAGGGGCGTTCTGTCCGCTGGGGGTCGGAGGTCTGACTCCGGTCCGCCCGGGGAGGAGCGGCTGCAGTCCGCCTGAGAGGGTGGAGTAGTGATCGAGGACCACGCGACGGCGCATCAGAGAACCGGTGAGTTTCTTTTTCTCTCTCTCCTCTCTCTCTCTCTGTTGCTCCGTGTTGGCCTTTCCCTCGCCATTTTGTGTTGTTTTTCCCCTCCTGTCTCCTCCCAGGTCGAGGAAGGCGGGGAGGACCCGCCGGCAGTCGGGGCTTAAGGCACGCCCCCCCCCCCCGAGAGGAAGGGTGGGGGGGATGTACGTCATGCCGGGGGCTCCCCGGCCTGAGGCAACGCCGGGAGGAGTGTAGAGCCGAGGAGGGCGGGGCCGGGCTGGAATGAGACACACCCGGTCCCCAATCAGCCTGATGGGGCGCACGAGGGATAAAGGCGGCCGGGGACGACAGTTCGAGAGAGAGAGAATTGCAGGCAGCTGTACTGTGTGTTTTTAGTTGTGTGTTTTGGTTGTGTTTTTTTGGTTAATAAATTGTTATTTAAGTTGTCAAGCCGGTTCTCGCCTCCTCCTTTCCACTAAACCCCCTTACACTATGACATTTAATATTTTGGCTTTAATCATCATTTATGTATTTATTTCACTAGTAAAAATAAAATAATTTTGAGCAGAGGACCTCTGGCTGAGTTGACGCAGAATGACAATTTTGTGTTTGACGAAAGACAAACTCATGCAAGTTTGGAACGATAGGAGGGAGACAGTAAATGGCTGAACTACTCCTTAGACTTTAACTGCAGGATTGTGGTAAGAGAAACTGTGTTTCACAGGAATCTTATCAAGTTTCTTCTGGAATTGAGGTGAAGACTCTTAAGAAGTCACATTCCATTTTGTCTTTGTGTCGTTTTAGTTTATCCACTCTTCCAGTTCCTGTGTTAAGTGCTTCTCAAGTCACTTTAATGTGATCTCATGTTCAGAAACTGAATCTATGTGCCACATCTCTCTCTCTCTCTCTCCATCTTGTTTCTGTGTCATGTGTAACAGTGGTTCGAGCAGCTCTCTCTCAAAAGGCTTTTGTGTGTGTAAATTGCTGTTAAAGGGCGTCTCGCTTGCAGCCGTGTAATTATCGCTGTCTAGATGATCAGCGTTCCTGCGTTTACATGCGAGTTCACACATTTTCCTGCCCAAATCTTTTGTAGCATTTCAAAAGAGACCACAGCTCACAGGCTTCACTTTAGTCTCTCTCACGTAATCAAAACCATCAGCGGCCCTCTAGTGTTTCTCAAATGACCAAAACCAAACCACTTGCACTCTCTATACACCTCCTCTATCTCTCTCTCTCACTCTCTATCTCTCTCTCTCTCTGTTTCTCTGTCTGTCTGTCTGTCTGTCTGTCTCTCTCACTCTCTCTCTGTCTCTCTGTTTGTCTGCCTGTCTCTCTCTCTCTCACTCACTCTTTGTCTCTCTCTCTATCTCTCTCTCTCACTCTCTATCTCTCTCTCTTTGTCTCTCTGTCTGTCTGTCTCTCACTCTCTCTGTCTCTCTGTCTGTCTGCCTGTCTCTCTCTCTTTATCTCTCTCTCTATGTCTCTCTGTCTGTCTCTCTCTCTATCTCTCTATCTCTCTCTCACTCTCTATCTCTCGCTATTTGTCTCTCTCTCTTTCACTCTCTGTCTGTCTGTCTGTCTCTCTCTCTCTCCCTCTCTCTCTCTCTCTCTCTCTCTCTCTTTGTCTCTGTCTGTCTGTCTGTCTCTCTCTCTCTCTCTCTCTCTCTCTCTCTCTCTCTCTCTCCCGGCATGCATTAGTAGGTGTTCTTCTCTGAACTCTTCGAATGTTTCTACAGAATTCTGCATGCAGGGGTTCTATGGGGTGTTTGTCCCATCTAGAGTAATCTGTCAGACAGAGTGGACCCCAAACCTCACATCCATACAGAGCGATAGGCATAATAATACTATCAAAGATTTTACTCCAAATTGTTACAGGAATGTCTATTTCTTTTAGTGCATTCACTGCCAGACCAAACCCCCCCTGAAGCACTGATTTTAAGACTGATGTAGTCGTAGTGTAGGGTGTGTTTCCCAGAGTGAATGTGTATCTGGTTTCCTGTAATCTGGCTTTTTTCTGGAAGATCATAATTTTAGTTTTTTTCAGATGGACTGTCAGGGCCCAGTTCTGACAGTAGTTCTGCAGCAGGTCCAGGTGCTGCTGTAGTCCTTGTGCAGTAGCTGACAGCAGCACCAGATCATCTGCATAGAGAAGAACTTCAGAATTATTTAGAGTAAGACCGGGTGTTGCAGATTGTTCCAGTAGCACTGCTAACTCATTCATGTTAAAGATGAACAGAGTTGGACTCAAACTGCAGTCCTGTCTCACTCCACGCCCTTGAGTGAAGAATTCTGTTCTTTTATTGACAATTTTAACTCCGCACCTGTTGTCCGAATACATAGATTTGATAGTGTCGTACATTTTACCCCCAATGCCGGATTGCAGAATTTTATAATACAGACCATCATGCCAAATGGAATCAAATGCTTTTTTTTAAACCAACAAAACTTAAATTTTGCCTTTGCTTTTTTGATGAATGTGCTGGTTGACTATCGTGTGTAGCGTGTGAATGTGGTCGATGGTGCGGTGGTTTGGTAGGAATCCAATCTGACTCTTACTCAAGACATTGTGCTTGGTAAGGAAGGCCTGTATCCGGGCATTCAGGATACAACAGAAAGTCTTCCCCAGATTAGATGGAGTGGTGGTGGTGTAGTGGGCTAAAGCACATAACTGGTAATCACAACTCCAGGTTGCTCCAGGGGGATTGTCCCTGTAATAAATGCACTGTAAGTCACTTTGGATAAAAGCGTCTGCCCAATGCATAAATGTAAATGTAAAATTACTGTTCACACAAATGCCTCACTGGGGTTGAATTTGTATCCAGTGGGGTAGGAGGGAGTGGTAAGGAGTTGAGCAGCCTGACAGCTGTGGGTGAAAAAGCTATTTAAGTGTCTGGTAGTGGCAG